>NC_137455.1:377789629-377956473 GCF_964235325.1 Thermobia domestica | reverse complement strand
AATTTCTGATATCAAAAAGTATACAACAACTTGGTTGCACAAATGTTTCCTTTCGGAAATTATAGTTTGCCGAAAACATGAAAAAATTAACTTTAAAGTTCCATAGCTGCAATACTATAAGACCTAGTCGAGTCCAGACTTCACTTAGGAACTAGTATGTGTCTTGTCCAAGCTTCACAATCCTGCGGTACTTCCGCAACAATTTTTATAGAGGTAGTTGGTGAGTACTTCAAATTATGCCCGTAGCCTAACTCCCTCTATAAAAATTGTTGTGTGAGTACCTTACTATTCTGAAACGCGGATTTTTGGATAACGCACATATTAGTTTCAAAGTGAAGTCTTCATCTGACTACGGTAGGTCGCAAAAGTTTTGGAATTATGAACCTTTAAGGTTCATTTTTCATGTTTTCGGCAGAACTAAACTTGTGCACCCAAGTTGGTCTATACATTCTGTCTTATCTTGGCGTCAGAAATCACGTCTCAAATGTTGTTGGTGTTGTTTTGAAACACCCTGTATATATTTATCTTTCTGTCCCTCACTGATCACTATGGATAATGATATTTGAGCAATGAAACCATATTTACTAAAATCTTCAATACGTGTCATAGCTACGAGTAATTATAATTCTCAATTTATTTCTTCACTCCAGTTCCAGAATTTTCGAGTTTTCCATATTACTATCTTGAGCCTGAAGCGAAAGAAACTTGTTACCCTCTCTTAACTGAGTGGCATGTATTACGTGTTATGTGCTGTATAAAATATATGCCATTGTACTTCACCAGGCTCGTAGCCAAGGGGGGGGGGGGTCCGGACCCCACCCTCGAGACCAGAAATGAAAAAAAAATAAGGAAGGATGAAACAAAATGAAATGAGAAAAAGAAGGATCAGCGTTAAAAATAAAGAAAATAAAAACTACAGGAAGCTTTTGGTTACTCTTTCTTACGAACAGATTTGTATTACTTGCAATACATGGTGGCGAGGTGAGCAAGATATCCTGGAAGAGTCAGGGAATTTGAAATTTCTAGAAAAGTTACAGAATTCTCAGAATTTCTAGAAAAGTTACAGAATTCTCAGAATTTCTGCTACTAGTCAGGGAGATTTCAAGCTTCCGAATGCATAGTGCCGTTGAGTAACAACGTGGACATTTTTCATCATAATTTTTGGTCATCGCATCCTTGCAGTATCAAACATGTTATGATATTTCGAAAACATTTTTTTCTACTTACTGCTCCTTTAACCTGTCATTTCGAACCTATAGTAGTTGACGGAATAATAAAGACAAAAATTTATGTGGAAAGGAAATTCTATTAGCATTTGTTTCGACAGAGAAAAGAACGCAGATATTGTAAAATATTTTACAAGACATTATTGAAATACTTTTTACATTATTGAAGTACTTTTTATAATAGTTGAGGTCATAATGAAAGGAAAATTGTTATATTTGAATACACAGAGGAAGGACGTAAATATTGTAAAATCTTTTTCAATGCGTTTTTTAAATTATTATTTTACTCGAGATTTCTTCATAGTTTGTTATTAAAATAGTTACCAATATATCCTAATTTTATTGTCCTAATAAACCAATATATGTTGATAGTAAAGTAGTTTAGATTGATCAAGTTCCTGAGCCTTCAGAATTTCATGTCACGCCTCCCCCCCCCCCCCCCCCGTTACGAAATCCTGGCTAAACGAACCAATATATGTTCCAGTAAAATAGTTTAGAGTGATCGAGCCCCTGGTGTGATGATCACAGTATATCATGTCACGGAACCCCCCTTCGGCTACGTGCCTGACTTCACATTGTACTGCACTCAGTACAATTTTCCAGCGTTACAATTTGAATACCTGCAAACACTAAATCCAATTTCATACCTTAAGCGTAAGTACAATTTAAACAAAAAGTTTATTTAGCGTAAGTTTCAGAATATTCTCAATTCCCAATCAGAGATTCAACTTCAAAAATTTGCCAAGTTTCGTATATGGCCATATTTGATACCCTATGAAATCGTTATTGGAATCACGCTAGCGGGCCTTATAAGATCAGATAGAGACTTGAGACCGTGCGATCTACATTTAAGTTCATGTCATCCAAAAAATTGAATAAAATTCTAGGATTTCGGATTTAGATTTCTGGGCTTTCGGCATCGATGGCCGTGTTAGACCGTCACGTATGAAGGAAGACGACCATCTTCGATCACACTATCTGAGGAAAGGGAAGGAAGAAAGGATTGGGGAAGGGAAGAAGCGGCCTGGGACCTATATGTTAGGTACCACCCCGGCATTGGCCTGGTGTAAATGAGGAAAACCCAGGAAAACCTCATTCAGGCTGGCTGGCCTGAAAAAGCTTTTTACATTTTTCGTCCGAGTGTCCCCACCGGGAATCGAACCCGGAACCCCTCGCACCGAAGGTGAGAATCTTAGCGACTACGCTACGCGGGGCCACGAATAAAATTCTAGTTATGGATTTTAAATATTATTATTATTATTATTATTATTATTATTATTATTATTATTATTATTATTATTATTATTATTATTATTATTATTATTATTATTATTATTATTATTAAGCTTTCAAATTACATTGTACAGTGAGATATGTATACAGAGACATATATGCTTCATCTATTTACTCGCTACTACTTCCGGGTTCAACATACAATAATAATATTTAAATAAAAATTTCTTTGAATTCCAATAGTTTCGAAGGCTATCGTCGTTTCATCATCTGAAACGAATCGTATTTCATTATTACTATTAATATTTGCTGGTATTTTTTTTTTTTTTTTTTTTTTTTTTTACAGAGTACGATGAAACAAACGCAAATAGGAGCGAAATGTTTTGCAGTTAAAAAAAAAAAAAATCCACCATCCCAAATCAACCCAACAGTTTGCGGTTTTCAAAGTGCTGTCTCTCTCCCGTCTAGTGTTGGTGAGTTGCAGAGTTGTTTCCATGATAAATGCCTTGCCTATCAATAGATGGCGTTGGTAATTGCCAAACGTTGTAGCATTGACTCGCAGCAGTAAATCAATCTTGCAAGAGCGAAATCACACAGGCATTGAATTTAGCTCTTGGATTGCTTGTGTTTTCTCTCAACCTTAGTTTTTAAGTGGACTTTTCCCCCCCACAACACTTTTTCTATTTCTTTTTCCCACTAACTCCCGAAACCATAGATATTTTTAAGTCAAAGATTTTAAAGGTGACAAGTTTAAATTAAGAGAATGTTATTTGTTTTCATACCCTTTTAAAATTAAAATGTGAAACTTAACAAAAACATACATAAAATCTCATTTTTAATGAACGATTTCTTTTCTGTTTTCATATATTAAACAGGAAAGAGAAATGCTTGTAGCGTTTTGCGAGTAGTTCCAGCGTTTCCCGCAAGATGGTGACAGCTGTTCTTTGTGGGAATCTCAGAAACAAATTGCTTCGGCTTCAGTTTGTTATGAACGTGTCAGAATTATGATTTCTGATCTGAAATGTCCGTTCTACGCATGGGACGTTTAGGTTTGTATAAAATATTTCATGGTATATTACAACCCATTTCCCCGATTAGGAGGACGCGATTAAAATCGAAATTAAATTATAATAACCTGTTGTGTTAAAAAAATAATTTTAAAAAATTAAATAATTCCTTAAATTCTGTCATTTTATTCAGTGGAGAATCTAGCCCAAGGGGTCAAGGAAACCTAGACAACGGCGCCGATTATCCAAAATTTGTGTGGGTGTATATCAATAGCGGGACGTGTTAGCCTACGTTTTCAGGGAAGTCTCGATATTTGATTAATTTACTTTTAGTTAAAATCTTTTATGAACACTGTCATAAAGGACTGTGCTGTGATCAAGGACGCCCATGTAGAGGTTTCCAAGGGGGGGGGGGCAAATAGAAACAAGGTTTCAAATATAGTTTCAAATTTTGCTATAACTAATGTAAAAATTTTATTGGGCTTTCGATATTCCCAAGTACGGTTTACTCTTAGGGAAGGGGAAAGCGCCCCACATTACCCCTCTAATGGGCGCCCTTGGCTGTGATGAAGTTAAAGTATAATATACCGGTACTATAAAGATAAATTTGGGCTGCCCTAGCTCAATCAGTAACACGGCTGACTTAAACGCAAGAGAAACGGGTTCAAACCCAGGTCCAAACTAAAACTCTTGTGGGTGCCGGAGCCTCGGGAGCACTCACGTAGTCGGCGCGCATGGGCCTAGGCCCAACAGTTTTTGAGTGACAAAATAATTGAGCCATTATTTATATATTTTGCAAAATTTATAGTAAGCTCATGATATACCTATCATAGTCTGGATTCTGGATGGGCCCCACTTTTTCTTTTCTAGATCCGCCACTGATTTTATTAATACAAAATAGAAAATTAAAATATTATAGAATCTGTCTTAAAAAGCGAAATTTTCGAATACGTTTGAACACTTGTCCAATTATTTTTAGTAACGAGATTATTATACAGATGTATTTCTTCCTAATATAAGATACGAAAGTGTGGTTTGAAAAATAAGAATAGTGGCTCACTCCACTGGTGCAAATCCCGGGGGGATGAGGGAGACATGTCCCCCTCAATCTTGGAACTGGTGGACTCTCTCCCCAATGATCCGATTTGAAATGTGTTTTTTGGGGAGAAATGTGATTATTTGTATCCGACTGCAACTTCATTTACATCGCCTGGTACATAATATACAACAGGTTCACCACAGAAATCAGATTCACCTATCGTAATATGAGTCTCACCTCCCCCTTCCCCAAGAATAAGCCTCAAATCTGTCCATCTATTAATATATAAGACAATCCTGCTCCCTAGATCCCCCACAGCGTTATTTTTCAAACTTCATAAATGTTTTGAACATCACCAAAAAAAAAAAAAGTACGGTCTTACCTGTCCCCCCGAATGTTGAAGACAGATTTGCGCCGCTAGCTCACTCCACAGTGCAAACTTGCAGACCAGATCAATTCTTTAAAATTTTCATTTAGTTTTTGAATCTCTTCAGTACAAATCCCTCTATCTGTCTTGATTCAGAGGTGTCGCCAAGGTATACCTTGATGGGTCAAGGCCAAGTTCATCCATAAGGGAAGATCCCCGGGTATGGGGATATTGATTCCAATAAGATTTTACAAATGTAAAATGTCACTTTTGAAAAGAACTGTAGAACAGACCCGTAACCAAAACACTTGGGGTGAGGAAGATGAGAGATAATTTGGACGGAGTTACTTGAATTCATTTCACATTCTTGATTGGTTTCTTTAAACAAATATTTATTTAAATAAAGTATTAAAAATTTCAGTGCGGGGTTGAGCCCACTCCAACTTCTTACCTATGGCAGAGGCTCTATGAGTCTACAGAAGAAACATGGTAAATATTATCATCGTACGTATTCTTCCATTATTGGCAGATGACTGGCCAGACATTAAGACATTTCGATCCCCTACATTTCTCTGCTAACTTCTTCATCTTGAAATAGCTATTTCCTGTTTTATTACTGCCCATCCAATGTGTCCTGTCTCTCTTTTTCTTCTTCCATCGAATCTTCTACCCTCCCGTTTTCAGTCAATCCCATTCCTCTTTTGTTTTTTTAATCACCTCATCAAAATTATCCTTTTTCTCTCCTGCTATTCCTAACACTTCATCTAGGATTGCAAGATATTACATTTTCTCAGTAATTTTACATTATTCTGACATATTTTACTAAGTAAAACCAGCAGCGCCGATAACTTTGGAGAGAGGGTACTTTCAGATATCGTGTGATTTGTTAATAGATATCCAAGCAAAGATATTCAGATTCTGGGGACCGAAGATAGCTTTAGAAGAGGACAAGGCCCGCTCGCCCTACCTCCTGGCTTGACACCTATGTGTGAAACGATACATTAATATAATATCTTCTTTTCTCTAAATTATCTGGGGTTGAGGAGGACTCGGGTGACTCAGTGGTACAGTGTTTATCTCTGATGTGTGGGGTCCTGATTCGATTCCCACCCAAGTAAGTTTGTTGTGGACAACGTCATGTTTGTGGGTTTTCTCGGTGTAGTCTTTTTCCTCCCATATTTTCATTCCACCATTTTCCCATCATGATTTGCTTGCCTTAATCACCCGTCTCCCTTAGTCTAGCTGGGATAATTGTTGGATGTTTAACTGAATGAACTATTTCTAAAATATCTGGCAACTCTATGTGCTTCGATGAATTACCAAACTTTTTTTTTAATTTTTTACACAGCATTGCTTTTTGAAGATGAGGAGCTGGCAGAATTAGCATAGAATGCCTGGCCTCTGGCCTCTTCAGACCTCCTTTAGTTACGCCACTGCTTTTCGTAGAATCATTGAAAATTCTTCGATACGCTGCCAACAGGGGTAAATTTCTTTCCTGCTCATGCAACCGGTCAACCTTTCTCCGAAGGACGGGAAATAATAAGCAAGGTGTGAGAGGAACTCGACCCCTTTCGCCTTTGTACAGGAGATCTTCTTCCTCCGACCAAAACAACGCTTTGGTTCCCCCTATTGTTGTCAAATTGTTGTATTCGCAAGAAAATTTATGGCAGCAGAAGATAACAATTCAATATTGTTGGTCTTTTCACGAAAACAAACGTTTCACTAGATCCCTTTTCTGGTTGTAAAAGGTCAAGGTAGACGCTAGTAGAAGCAATGACCTACTCCAGTGCAATACAAACTTGTTTAGCAGCGAAAACTCTTTTGAAAAGGGGCTATTTTAAAAGAACAGGAAGATTCACTAGGTAAATAGCTAGGCGTCACGGTTTGCTATCCATTTGCAATTTCACTTGCTTCCATGTTTTTAAAATTTTGTTCTGTTCTTACGAGTAGAGTCCAGGATTATCGTACGTGTTCAAAGATTTTTAACAAAGAAAAACCAACATAGATTGTACTAAGCCTAAGACTGCATAACTTCTGCAAGTTTCCTAATTTAATCATGTACCTATTACATGATTACTATTCCCATATATTTGTATTAATCTAACTTAATTTCGAAAAAAAAAAAAAACTCGTTCCTCATTGGTTTCAACAATCTTTATTACAAGCTTATACTGCATTTACCACACACCTTATATACTAACCGTCTCATCCAGGGGCGGATTCAGGGGGATCGATCGGGGCGATCACCCCCTCGAAGAGGAATCTTTCTTA
Organism: Thermobia domestica; assembly: GCF_964235325.1. NCBI lineage: Eukaryota > Metazoa > Arthropoda > Insecta > Zygentoma > Lepismatidae > Thermobia > Thermobia domestica. The sequence continues at coordinate 377,949,330 of NC_137455.1, read as the reverse complement.
TTTTATATATATAAATAAAACCCAACCCAAAGTTTGGAGCCCTTAAAAGTAGCAGTATGACAACCCACCGCCCCCCCAGAAGTCGGTCCTGGATCCGCCCCTGGTCTCATCTGCTATCTTTTGGCTCAAAAATACGTTTAAAGCGTTTCACCGATGTATTTTATTGAGTAAGGTTTATTATTTTTTTAAAAGAAAAACGTATAAGTTGTTTACCCCGTCCTATCTATGTATTCTTCCACGCCCGAGAGACATAAGGGCTTATGCAGAGTCATTCTGACGCGTGGTTAGTGTCATACTAAAGAGTTCGACTAACATATGTTTAATGTTGAAATCAGGCTTTTAGTATGACGCTAATCATACGTCAAAACGACTCTGCGTAAGGACCATAATATGTTAAGAACAACTTTATGGATCACCATCAGTTTTGGCCAGGATGAAGACGATCAAGAGTTTGAAATCGATGTAATTGATTTCTCTTTCTTACACAATTATTGGGTTTCATTCGGATTATGGCGATTTCTATACCCGGAAAACTATTATTCGCATAATGAGCTTTGTAGTATCTGAATACTGTCTTTCATGCGGGTATGCCCGTCAAATTCCGTTTTCCAGATATATTGTGTCCAAGGGCGCCCATGTTGTGGTTTCCAGGGGGGCAAATATAAGCGAGGTTTCAAATATAGTTTCAAATTTTGATATAACTAATGTAAAAATTCTATTCAGCTTTCGATATTCACAAGTACAATTTCCTCTTAGGGGGCGCCCTTGATTGTGTCATCCATAGGTGGATGTTATTATCAAATGCGAGCTTGTGAAACATCTATGGCAAACACACTGGAAAAAATCCATTATCCGGACAGTGGTATATTGTACAAGGAATCCTTAAGAGTCTTCATCGCGGCGAAATTAAAATACCGCTAATTTTACAGTAATTATGTGATATCTTCAAATAGATAAAAGATAATTGAAATATGGAACAAGAGCGTCCTAGACAATATTATTTTGCGTGAGGTACCGCTATCACAAGTCACCTAGTGGCTTTCCGTTTTCAACTGTTTAGAAACGCGAAAATAAATGCCGATTTTCAAAATGGCTCGAAATCGAAAGCAGATAAGTGAGTCGTGATAATGGTATCTGATGTAAAATAATATTGTCTAGGGCGCTCTTGTTCCACATTTCGATTATCTCTTATCTATTTGAAGATATCACATAATTACTGTAAAATTAGCGGTATTTTAATTTCGCCGGGATGAAGACTCGTTAAGTTTAGTACGGAAATCTGTATGGAGCATACCTTATCCATATGTTACATATGTATTGCCCTTTTCCCACTTAGATGTTACATCATGCCACTGCAGGATGTCTTGACATCTAACAGTCTTCCGTATATTACATACGTCAGGTGTATGTTAATATACGTCCATCTGTATGTGAGATTCTTACTGGCCCTATTCAGTTCTTTATTTTGTACAAAAAGTACGTTTATTCGGAACACTTATACAGAAAGGATTATAAAACATGCGTTTTCAGTTATACTTTTGCTACAGGATGTTACGCAGGGTTGTACGTTAAGTCTAAAAACTACAAGATTTACGCATGTAACCTACGTTTTTTCGTACGTCATATACGTTTTTTTAGTCTGCGCAGTAACGCTGGTTGGACGTGAACACTGCAAGGAGAGGAGAGGGCAAAAATGCAAAAATTTGCCATTAGTAAAGGGACATATGATTAAGTAATGACGTGGAGGTAAAGAGGCAAATAGTGGGAGCCAATTGCCCTTATGCTACCGCTAATCACCGTCATATTCTGTTGAATCACTGCCTGTGTCGTTAATGATCAGTAAATATTCCGTTAAAATTGGTTTGGCATCTTATGTAGAGAAAAACTGTCAGCACATCTTAAATAATTGCATGGTTAGCAGTCTTTTCCTGGACATGTTTTGCGGAGCACTGCTCAACTCCCCGGAGCTCTGAGAGTACCCCCCGAGGAGACCAAAATAATACGTCTATAATATAATAATAAATAGAATAGTACCACTATTGTGCCCCCCACCCCGGGAAATTTTCTTTCAAAGAAACACTGGTGGTTAGAGATAATAAATTAGCAGTTCTTAGGTTGATTCCACGGATAGTCTCTTACAATTAGTTAGGAATCCTTATGATGATCATACGACTATACTTTCAGATATAATTACACTGAGAAAAAAAATTGTAGGTGGCGTACTTAAAAAGATAGGTTACATGCGTAATTCCTGTAGTTTTTGGACTTAACGTACAGCAGACGTATAACTGAAAACGAATGTTTTATAATACTTTCTCTATAAGTGTTCCATCTATACGTACTTTCCGTATGGAACAATGTAGGCGGTCAGGATCTCACATACAAATGGACGTATATAACATATAGCTGACGAAGGTAACATAAGTATATGCATGTGATATACGGAAAACTGTTAGATGTCAGACATCCTGCAACGGCATGATGTAACATCTAAGGGCAGTGCCTATGTAGCATACGGATAACGTATGCTCCGTACTGATTTCTATAGCAAGCAAGAGGATACCGTATATTTGTACAATATACCGCTGTCCGGAGAACGGATTTTTCTCTGTGTATTAAACAATCCCTATGGTGATGCCAGGACAAAGCTTTTAGATACAATATGTGCTTAGGAAGATGCAAATGTTAACCACTTACACATGATAACTTAGCAGTCCTCAAGATGATTGTAAGATTAGTCTCTTAGGTAAAATTTGTTACCAGTACTTAGGTTGATCCTAAGGTTAGGCTCCTAGACATTATTAGTTAGTAGTCCTTGTGATGCTTCCTGGGTTAGCTCTTAGCCAAAATAATTTAGATCCCAAGATTGTTTTAGACATAGTTATTTAGCAGTACTACTTAGGTAGATTTATTTTAAAATTATTCTTGGATTTGTGAACATTTTACGGTTTCACATACCGGTACCTTTGACCTCCTCTCCGAAAAGTAAAAATGATAACAGATTACTTTTAAATAAAACTCATTTAAAATGATTTAGTGTCTATAGAAACGAAAAATACAGTGAAATTTTGTCCGAACATTTTCTTTCATCGAATTGTAGGGCATCTGAATGTATGAAATGAGGCAGCAGGCCCGTATCCAGGGGGTCTAGGGGGCCGCCTCCTTAAATTTTTGCGGGTCCCCCTAAAATTTTCACGGTAGGCTTGCAAATTAACTATAATATGGTGATGAACTATAATATTTTTGGATCGGGCCCTCCCTAACTTCAGTCGCCCCCCCCCCTAAATTTTTGGGCTCGCTACCGGCCTGTGAGGCAGTAAGTCGGAATCCAGTATTCCTAAACTGCGGGTGGCCTATTGAAATATAATCCAATACGATAAACTGATAATATATTCAATACGCATTCACATAAAGAATAATCGATAATTCGGCCACTTCTCAGGAATACATATCAAAGATGCTTCTCAACCCCTTCTACAATGTGTAAGAGATTATCTCTTAAGATCGGAAGCGTAAATATTTCTTTGATATTTTCTTCTCCGTTATCTCAGAACGTCTTCGGTGTTCTGGATTGTCATCAGAAGGCATTGGTCACGCCAAACAAACAATTCCTCCCCCTGTCCTCCACAACCCCGTCAAGTTGTCATCAACAGTAACGAACCATGACACAATCTTAAACTTACACCGCCCTGACATCAGCATTGTTTTCTTAACTTTTTTTTTTATTTCTTATTTTCGAGTTGGCTGCAATGTCTTCCAGGTGGATAAATCTTGGACCAGAAATGTTTCAAGACAATAGACAAAATAGAAAGTTAGTTTCAGATTACGTACATACAATATATTAAGAAGATGCTAACATTATGCATTGGTTTCCCAAAGTGGAACCTTAGAATATTGACCCACACATCTCCACCCTATTTGTTTATTTATTGGCTTATTGGTGAAAGTAGTTATGACTTGTTAATGAAAGTGTATATCAGAAGAAAGCGAAATATACCAATTCGTGCACCTTGAAATTAGGGATGCGCAAGAGACAAGATTTGTGGCTGTCTCGTCTCGAAAATGTGCTGTAAAAGTAATATTTCGACTCGAAAAATGTATATTTCTCTATTGGAACAGCCGTGTCTCGACTCGAATTTTGTCAGGAAAATCCTGTCTCGACTCGTCTCGTGCGCATCCCTACTTGAAATGTGTAGTGGGAGACACGATGGCTCAGCGTTACAGCACGTACCTCTGGTGTCTGGGATTCCTGATTCGATTCACGTCCAAGTAAGTTTGTGGTAGACAACATAGTCTCCGTGGATTTTCTCGGGGTTTTCCGTTTCCTCCCACATCCTCATTCCACCAATTCTTCCATCATCATTCACTTGCCTTAAGAGTCTTCATCCCGGCGAAATTAAAATACCGCTAATTTTACAGTAATTATGTGGTATCTTCAAATAGATAAAAGATAGTTGAAATATGGAACAAGAGCGCCCTAGACAATATCATTTTGCGTGAGGTACCGTTATCACAAGTCACCTAGTGGCTTTCCGTTTTCAGCTGTTTAGAAACGCGAAAATAAATGCCGATTTTCAAAATGGCTCGAAATCGAAAGCAGATAAGTGAGTCGTGATAACGGTTTCTCATGTAAAATAATGTTGTCTAGGGCGCTCTTGTTCCACATTTCGATTATCTTTTATCTATTTGAAGATATCACATAATTACTGTAAAATTAGCGGTATTTTAATTTCGCTGGGATGAAGACTCTTAATCATTCGTTTCTCTTAGCCTAAAGGACATAATCATGGATGGAACGTTAAACTAAAAAAAATGTGTGGTTTGTATTAAGGCAACTAAACGTTTCATCTTGTATTTAGTTAGCTGTGTCCTTTTGTTACATTATCTAGACAAACATGTCACTAGAGTCAGTGATTTCTCTTATTCGTGTGAATGATGGCTTTCGTTATTTTTTCTTATTCATAAACTGTAGGAAATAAAATAAAATTAAAATAATTCTTTCAAACTATCATCTTACGGTTTTGCAATGTAGGCTAAGAGAAGACGAATAATAATGAAAATGAATGGAGGAATTGATGCGGTGACAATCTGGGAGAAAACCCACGAATGTGATGTTGTCCACCACAAACTCACATGGCGGAATCGAATCTCTCTTACGAAAAGTGAATACTTTATCACTGAGCCATTGTACCGCATAGAAAATATATTGTTACTGTAACGAGTATCACTACTTTGACATAGCCGACCGAAATAGCTCAAGTGGTAGAGCGTTGGCTTCTCATTCGGGAGGACGTGGGTTCGATTCTCTCTGCCGATCGTTCTGACTGGGGTTTTCCTGAGTTTTCCTCAGTCCTACCAGACGAATGCCAGGATAGTACTTACTGAACGCCAGGATAGTACCGATATCTTGCCAAATCCTTCCCATTGTTATTGTTGTTGTTAAATAACCAACATAAAATAGCTTGTGATCTGTATTTGGTGATTGTTAAATAATAAATAAATTGTTAAATAAATATATTTCCGTCAACAACAAAACCTTCTCTGATGTGCTATAATCTAGTTCAATACTCGTACGTACGAGCTTGGATAGTTATTTGTTACTCAGCGTACCTTTCCAACTTGAAGCTATATGAAGCTTCCTTGTATGCGTCATTGGCGTGAGAGACCTAGGTTCGGTTCCCGATGGGAACTCACGTACGTCAGATCCCACGATAGCCTGTAGATATACTTCTCAGATAGCCTCGCTGCTAAAAGGGACATCACTTCCAAAGTAAACAAACTTTATGAAACTTGGACTTCGTTGAATTCGAATTATGTGAAGTCTTACCGAAAATCAAACCAGTGTCTTCAACATAGAACGCAAAAATGTTTATTACTTAACAGTCTTCATCCCGGCGAAATTAAAATACCGCTAATTTTACAGTAATTATGTGATATCTTCAAATAGATAAAAGATAACTGAAATATGGAACAAGAGCTCCCTAGACAATATTATTTTGCGTGAGGCACCGTTATCACAAGTCACCTAGTGGCTTTCCGTTTTCAGCTGTTTAGAAACGCGAAAATAAATGCCGATTTTCAAAATGGCTCGAAATCGAAAGCAGATAAGTAAGTCGTGATAACGGTTTCTCATGTGAAATGATATTGTCTAGGGCGCTCTTGTTCCACATTTCGATTATATTTTATCTATTTGAAGATATCACATAATTACTGTAAAATTAGCGGTATTTTAATTTCGCCGGGATGAAGACTCTTAAGTGATTTGTACAGCAATATAAATGGCAAGAGAAAGACCAGAAAATATATATTATATTATAATACTATTTCTTGCTCTTGGCAAAGGATCGAGTCCCATGATCCATGATCCCCTCTGATTACACTACTAAATATGTGGGGGACGCTGTGACTCAGGTTTAGAGTGCTTACCTCTAGTTCGTGAAGTCCCTGGTTCAATCCCCTGCCGAGTAAGTTTTTGAAGGACAACATCGTGTCCATGGGTTTTCTCGGGGTATCCCCGTTTTCTCCCACTTTCTCATTCTACCATTCTGCCATCAGGATTCACTTGCCTTAATCATCCGTATCCCTTAGGTTATAGGGATTAATCGCCGGAAGTTATACTGGAAGATTTCATTTCATTTCTACTGAATATACGGCAAAATCATCAGACACTTTCAAAAGCTACTGACACAATGAGGTCTGGCATCGAACAAGGTATCCTACGATCAGAACTGAGAACTCCCATCATTTTCCCCCAAGTTTTTGTAGTGCTTCGTAAGTTCTTCAGTGAAAAAAAGGAAATTATAGGCAGATGTCTGTAGTTATTTTGATCTCATTGTCATTAATAGAATGTCTTCCTATGCTTGATAATTAAAAGTGTGTGACAAAGAGTCTGGCGTTGAAACTATGGCACAGCTTATATTCAGCATGAAAATGTGAAACAAGTTGTGGGATAGAAAATAGCAAGCGTCATGTAATAGATGGGAAAAAGACAGCGGAGCGGGCCGAAGCAGATAATTGCTTGAAACACTTGGATCCATTGTTCTAAGAAAGCAATGGAGTTCCTGGAATCGGGACAAACCAAATGAACAACTTCAAAGAGCCTTGTCGAATGAGCCGTAGATGCCTTTGTCATCACCTTTCTCTGAATTTTAATCAAATTTTTGTTCTCACACAAAACCTGTTGGCATCCATTTTTTACCTCATCATCGTCGTTTGGGAAGTCAGCAGTTTTTGACGCTACGGCGACAGTTTCTATAGCTATTTCCATCTTTAAAAATTATTCAGCGTCTTATGCTCCATGCGAAACTCTTAGGATAAAAGATACATTACTGCAATAGCATGAAACGGAATTATTGCAGAGGTCACCGTCAGTCAGTGGTGGTAGGATTAGCATTTCTGGACAGCATGTTTCCAAGTTCAAATACTTACGTTAGTGTGCGTAATGTTGTGCGTGACCTTTCTAATATATTTATACTGTCGAGGGCTGCGGTGGTTCAATGGTAGAATGTTCACTTCTGGTACTCGGAGTCCTTTGTTCGATCCCAGCACGCGCCAAGTGAGTTTTGTGGTGAACAAACACCGTGTGCGTGGGTTTCCTCGGAGTTCTCCCATTTCCTCCCACTTTTTTTCAGTCCACCATTTCATTCATTCTCATCATCACCGTCTCTTTTAGCTCACGAGCATAATCGTGGGAAGTAAAACTGAAATATTTCTTTTTTTTATGTACCTTCATAGACGAGTGGCTGTCACGCGTCCTTCTTGTGCGTGTAGTATCGGCTTCGACTCCAAGTAGGAGTATTTACATAATTAGAAGTTCGTATCCCATTTTAAGATATAAGGCACATCTCATATAGCCTCGATGTGAAAAGGAACCTTAAGAGTCTTCATCCGAAATTAAAATACAGCTAATTTTACATTAATTATGTGATATCTTCAAATAGATAAAAGATAATTGAAATATGGAACAAGAGCGCCCTAGACAATATTATTTTGCGTGAGGTACCGTTATCACAAGTCACCTGGTGGCTTTCCGTTTTCAGCTGTTTAGAAACGCGAAAATAAATGCCGATTTTCAAAATGACTCGAAATTGAAAGCAGATACGGTTTCTCATGTAAAATAATATTGTTTAGGGCGCTCTTGTTCCACATTTCGATTATCTTTTATCTATTTGAAGATATCACATAATTACTGTAAAATTAGCGGTATTTTAATTTCGCCGGGATGAAGACTCTTAATCTCTGAGTCTAGTCAATCAATCAAAGTCATTATCGAAATCTTGTTAGTTGAGTCCGTGGAATAAACAAACCCTAGAGTGTGATCTACTGCAAAAGATTTAAATTTTTTTTATCTTTCCGTTTTACGTCTTACGATTACGTCTTTAGGCTAAACGAGATGGGTGATTAATAAAAAGCGAACGATTATGGAGAAAATAAAAGAATCGATGGACACAATGTTGTCCACCACAAACTTATTTGGCCTAATAATGAACCAGAGATCTCTAGCACCAAAGGTGAGAGCTCTACAACTGAGATTCTTTTCCTGTGGAAACATATGATTCTTCGGATAATATATTAGTGTGCATAGCAACATTGAATATTACATGTACTGAGTTGATTTTGAGTTTAACGTCCCTTTCAGCATCAAGGCTATATTAGACGTGGGCCTGCTGATTGACGTGGAATCCGAACCACTGAGCTCTCCCGCCGGGATTACATGTACTGAAAATTACCAAACTTTGAAATTATCTCGGCTTCCACTGTCTTATGGGTTCACTAGATAAATGAACAATGAAAACCCAGACAGACTACAGACAAGATTTTTTTTTTTTTTTTTTTTTTTTTAACAAGAGAACTGAACAGAAAAGTATTCGAATATTGGGCATTGAGTCAATTACGTTCCCCGGTTTTCAATCGTTCGCAGTCTGTTACGTACTTTTACTACCCTCTGAACAGAGCGCCGCGTCGCGACAATGCTGACATGAAATTTCACGATCGAGTTCTACTCTGTTTAGGGAAAATAGGGTGCAACCTGTTATAACTATGCAAATGCAACTCCCGAGGATTTGAGGTGTACAGATCTGCCAACCCCAAATAAAAAAAAAAGAAAGAAAGAAAGTTGTGATATGGGAAGGGATCCAAAGAAATGCAAAAAGCTATGAAAAAAATGTTTTCCCAGTCAGAAAATTGCGATAGAAATTGAATTTCGTATCGTGTCCGTTTTCTGAATCCTTCTTCGTGTTTTCTCCCCCGTCAACCACCGCTCTGGTTTCCTTAACACCTCATATTCCTCGAAAACCAACCTCCTTCGCTTCCCAGCTCTCTCTGCATTCTAACAGTGTTTCCAACAAAATATTCATTTTTAACTGAAAAAAAAATCCATATGTTAATCATGACAAAATAAGCATAATCTAACCAAAATAGAAATGCTGATTCGTTATCTTGAAATTTTGCATTTGTTTTAAGCAACGAGAATATCGTACAAGAGTTATCGTACAGCCAGTGGCGGATATAGAGGGTAAAAACTGGGGGAGCTAGCCAGAACCTAGACCATAATAGGTATATTATGAGTTTATAATTTTTCAGGGTTCTGCAGAAGTCTTCAACTTAACTCTCTCCCGATAGACATTATGGCTAGGTTGAACCTTGACATTGTGGACCTCAGGTATGTTTTACCGGTACACATTGCACAACATAAAAACTTCAACAAGGGCGCCCATGTTGTGTTTTCCAAAGGGGGGGCAAGTATAAGCGATGTTTCAAATATAGTTTCAAATTTTGCTGTAACTAATGTATAAATTCTATTGGGTTTTCAATATTCCCAAGTACAATTTCCTCTTAGGGGGGGGCGAGCGCCCCACCTTGCCCCCCTGATGGGCGCCCTTGAACCAAACTATACCTAATGTTTGAAAAAGATTCCAATAAAAAACACAAGGTAACGCTTATTATAAACTTTCAAAATATATAAGTAATAAATTCAATTATTTTGTCACTCAAAAAAGCTAGGAGCCTAGATTCTCCGGCTAGATTCACCACTGCATACAGCTTAAGAGGCCTCATCACTGCGAAATTAAAATACCGCTAATTTTACAGTAATTATGTGATAACTTCAAATAGATAAAAAGATAATCGAAAAGTGGAACAAGACCTCCCTAGACAATATTATTTTGCGTGAGATACCGTTATCATGACTCATTTATCTGCTTTTGATTTCCAGCCATTTAGAAAATCGGCATTTATTTTCGCGTTTCTAAATAACTGCAAACGGAAAGCTACTAGGTGACTCATGATAACGGTACCTCATGCAAAATAACATCGTCTAGGGAGGTCTTGATCCACTTTTCGATTATCTTTTATCTATTTGAAGATACCATATAATTACTGTAAAATTAGCGGTATTTTAATTTCGCAGTGATAGGGACTCTTAACGTGAAATCCTACATTCTATTGGGAATCAAACACATGTTCTGTACCAATTCCGTCTTAAGAGCATTAAGGGCCCCTCTACAAACCAGTGTGCTGGTGCTCTTGTGACAACTAATCACAATGGGCCCTGTGATATAGTATTATGGTAGACTTGACTGTAATATCAACCCAGGGACACTAAAGCAGAACAGAGACAAATCACAATGGCTGTTTGTAAGAGAAGACCATTGCAGCAAATATTATATTTTAATAGTTTAGAACAGTGGTTTGCAAACTTTCCGATAACTTGGACCCCCCTGTTCATTCGGAAAGAGATCTGCGGACTCCCTTGCAATGCTATATGCAATTTCACATGGTATTAAAATATACCAAACAAAATTACTACTAACAGAAAAAGATCAAGAAAAATAATGCAATAATTTATTCTAAAGATACATGATTGTTTCCAAGTGAACGAAATTTCAATTGAAAATACAGTAACTTTCAAGGCTGAATGAAGAAAATCAAGTTGATAAACAGTGTTCTCAAATGTGGGGTCACTAATGTGAGGAATGAAATTCTTCGTGTTTTTCCATAATTGCATTGAAATCTGGAATAAGTTTGCCACCATCTCAATCTTAGGTCCGAGAGTTTTCATCCCGGCGAATTAAAATACCGCTAATTTTACAGTAATTATGTGATATCTTCAAATAGATAAAAGATAATCGAAATGTGGAACAAGAGCGCCCTAGACAATATTATTTTACATGAGAAACCGTTATCACGACTCACTTATCTGCTTTCGATTTGGAGCCATTTTGAAAATCGGCATTTATTTTCCCGTTTCTAAACAGCTGAAAACGGAAAGCCACTAGGTGACCTGTGATAACGGTACCTCACGCAAAATAATATTGTGTAGGGCGCTCTTGTTCCATATTTCAATTATCTTTTATCTATTTGAAGATATCACATAATTACTGTAAAATTAGCGGTATTTTAATTTCGCCGGGATGAAGACACTTAAGACGATTTCGCTTTAATGTTTTAACACTGCAAAAAACAGTAAAGATCTGCTGCTATAAGTAAGTGGTAGGGAAAGGCAGCAAAATTTGCACTGTCTTTTTAGACAACTCTTGATACTCACAGCGCGCACGCAACCAAAAGCTACAAATTTCATTTTCTTTGAAAACGTTTTTTTTCATGAAGTATCGCAGGATAGTTCCAATAGCTATTCTTGTTCTGTGTTAGAAAGGTTCATACCTTGTATATCATGGATTTATACATTAGTGAAAGGATTTCAATCCAACCATTACCAGGTTATGGGATGGGGAAATATTCTCTAAAACTTGCAGCTAATGCTTTCAAGTGTCCTACAAGTGTTTTGTTCATTTCAGCAGATAGCTTTTCACCTGAAGAATCAATGAAACCCTTGAGCACTGGAAATGGTGAATAGTTATTAATTTGTACTCGTACTGCCCACAGCTGCAGTTTTTTTAATCTTAAAAATACTTCTTGCATAACAGCTGTGAGTTTCATTCTATTGCAACATATTTCAATTTTTAGGCGTCCCGGATCTCACTTTGAGAACCACTGGTTTAGATAGTCTAGATTTCTGTGTCGTAGTTTTTATTTATGGCAAATCACTTGACATATGCAGACTAGAATGGGACCCCTATGCTCGTGGGACGTCCAGACAGGTGTCCATTAAGCCCATGTGTTAAGTGTATTTTGTCTTGTACTAAAGATGAGAAAATTAATTCTTTATCAAGAAGCCAGATTCAGATTCGCGTCACATTTGAAGTAATGACTGACAAGGGAACATCTTATATTGATAGTAGCATTGCCCAATCAAACAATGTGCAATCGATAGAGGAGTGAAGAAAAGTGAGAATTTCAAAATTATACGGGCCGATACCCAAAAACACAGGAGATACAGAGGAAAGAAGAATCTAGAATGACGTGAAGATAGCAATGCAAAAGATACACTGACACAGAAAGAACTTCAAAATGATTAAAGTAATCAAAATGACATTTAGACAACAGTAGGGTGGGTGCGCCATATATGGAATACGTTCCTAATATGAAATACCAAATTATTTCGTCTGCTATGTTTTGCCACTGAGTGGACTGTACGTAAACTTGTACACCGTGGCGCCCTTAATCTGCGCATGAGTGGTTTGCTGCCGAACGATAACAAGCCATTTTCTTTTGTTGCAGAATATTTTTCTGAAGAACTTGAGTTTTTCGAATGTATCTTTCCAGACTGCTGAATGTACGCAAAGAGTTATGTATTATTGTTGAGTTTGTGATATTTAGATTACATATATAGTGTACCATAAAGGGATAAAGATTCAGTACACAGAGAATCACATAAGCGTTTGGAGGAAGAGAACTATCCAAATGTCGATTTTCCCAATATGGAATACTAGCAGGATCCTAATTTGGAATATTCCTAATTATAATAATTACTACTACTACTACTACTACTACTCTTAAATAAATAAATAAATTTATTAGCTTAAGGAAAGGAACAAAGGAAATGTTCGGGCCTCGAACTCCGAGATCACATCGACCTTTAAGTTAAGCCTACGAATTGGAAAGGACTCGACCCTGGCCTAAGGAAAAAGTATCATCCCGGCATACGCCTAATGATGAGGAAAAGCAGGGAAAACCTCACCAAAGGCCGGCGCCAGGATAGGCGGTCTGAGCAAGGATCGTGCCCATCCTCGAATTATCCAAATATCGCATTGTAGACAAATGAGCATGTTTTGTTTTAGTATTCCATTTTAAGAACAGGTAGTGTTCCATATTAGGAGCGGGGTGTGCCTAATATGGGAAATTGAGTTTCTTTCAATTTTGTAATATTGTAAAAAATCATTAATGAGGAACAAACTTTCATACTTGTATTCTGTTTTGCAAAGGTACCACAAGTATTATGATGTATAATATTTTTATTCTGGAATACGCATTTCTGAGAAATAAAGAAGAAACAAAAAGTATTCCATATTCGGTGCCTTTACCCTATAGTAAGCAAACACTGTACCCACAGACATACTCAATAACATCATATGTAATGCAGTGTTGCCTACTGAGAAAGTTTTGTTAAATGGCACGGAACACAAATTATAACATGTAGAAAATCTAATTATGAGTAGAATCATACCTGTGAAGTCATGATGTACAGCGGGGGACACTTCTAAATGGTACAGCCATATGGAGATTTACGGCTAAGGTGTACCATTTAGAAGTGTCCCCCGCTGTACAATGTTGCCAACATTTGTAGATAGACCTATATGAATTCCTACATGAATCTCGGATGTAGAAGAGTACATACAGTACCAACATACTGCGGAACGCTTTATCAATAGCAACACTGAAAAATTGAGTACCGATAATGTGTGAGGTGATACAATACCACGTGTATCAGAAAAGTGAGCCTGCTAATGAATCCAAGAGCATGAATCATTTCAGTTTTGTGTGCTGTGTTTGATACTATTTTAATTTTCCACTTGGGCAAACCTGCTTCGACACTGTGCTTCGTCCCTTATTTTCGTGCTTCAGTGATTATATTCGTGTTTGTGTCTCATATTTTGGTTTTAACTAGTTTGAATTGTGTACTGTATGTTTTCTTCCACATAGGAGATTCATATAGGGGAATTCATATAGGCCTATCTTCAAATGTTGGCAACATTGTACATCATGCCTTCACAGGTATGATTCTACTCATAATTAGATTTTCTACATGTTATCATTTGTGTTCAGTGTCATTTAACAAAACTTCATTTTTTGCTCAGTTGGCAACACTGTATTACATATGATGTTATTGAGCATGTCTGTGGATGCAATGTTTGCTTACTATACTGTTGTGTAAATGTTATTTTGATTACTTTAATCATTTTGAAGTTCCTTCTGTGTCAGTTTATCTTTTGCATTGTTATCTTCACATCATTCTAGATTCTTCTCTCCTTGTATCTCCTGTGTTTTTGGGTGTCGGCCCTTATAACTTTGGATTTCTCACTTTTCTTCGCTCCTCTATCGATTGCACATTGTTTGATTGGACAACGCTACTATCAATATAAAATGTTCCCTTGTGACTTTTGTAATAAAAATGGAGACTTTAAAATATGTTTCTGTCGTGAGCATCTGATTTGGATAATTAATATATTGTGAAATTAACTTAATAAGGTACAAAGTAGAGCAATTTATACCCAGAAACCGATTTTCTCCCACAATCTTTTATTATAAAACTTCTGTTGTAAAACAATATAACATAGTTCCACTAATATAAAATTCACTAAATAATTAGTGTAACTAGGTGTCCCGAGGTTCAGGCTGACTAGAGAAGGATTCTCATAAAGTTCTAGACAAGCTGAGTGGAGATAGGTTAGAATTCTCAGTGCTCCAGGCAAGCAAAGACAAGTTGGAGCCCCGCATATCTCCAGGCAAGCTAGGCTGGAGGAAAACCACGAAGTTCCAGGCAAGCTGGGTGGTTGTGGCCAGGATTCTTTCAGAGCCCCAGGCAAGCTAAGAGAGCAGTTAAATAACAACAACACTCCAGGCAAGTAGAGTGGGCAGGAGTCCTCAGACCTTCAGGCAAGTAAAGACAGGGGTCTTGACAAGCTGACATTGATGTCGACTACAGAAACAGAAGCAGAAAAATTATAGAAAAGGACGCCCCTCAGGAAAGTCCGATTCCTGGACAGAGAGTAAGGCATCAACCAACATTCTACATGCCTCTCCTCCGTGCTGTTAATAATCCATAGCATCTGTTGGTAGGAGTGTGTATGTCGCTGCTTTTATCTATACGGAGACATGTGCACGCGAATCTGTCAATGTGTAGATAGAAAGAAAGAAGGATAAAATAGAAGATAAGAAAGCGCGAGAGAAGAGTTATTTTGATTTGAGAGAGGGACAAAAAACCTGGAATCCAGGGGAAAGAAAACCTAAATTGGTCATGCTGCATGCTTAAATATTTGCATGGCAAAACCACATTGGGAGGGAGGTAAATATCCATGCAAACATGTCTGTAATAAGTTAAATTATCTCTTAAATTAAAAACCTATCTGATTTATTAGTAATACAAATCTATGTAGTCGGTAGTGGGGAGGTGTATTCTTAATGGGGGCATCTATTATTTTTTGAACATGCAATTTTTCCGTAGCGTTGTCCATTATCGGTGCTTTGGGTCGTCATCGAGTTGCAGGTAGGGCTGTTCCGATAATCGAGTAATCGATAACAATTCGATAAAATTTCAAAACCGTTTCATCAATAAAGAATTTTAATTTTATCGAATTATCGAACTTTCGAGACTCTCGAAATGATCGAGACTCCCGAAATGTTCGTGACTCTCGAAGTGTTCGAGGCACTCTAAATGTAAGAAACAGTAGACAACTTCGAGACACTCGAACTATTCGAGAATCTCGAATTGTTTGAAAGCAGAAAATACAGAAATATATCAATATGATCGCATTTGTCTAGTCGCTTGAATATTTACAAAAGTTCGGGATTATTGGAGTGTTCGAAAGAAACGATGTATTCGAGGTTATCATAGTTGTATATAATATGTATTGCATATATGCAGAGTGTTCATTTTAAAACTTCTCTCCTTAGCAATGTAGTGAAGGAAAAGTTTTTCCCCACAGATCTGTACAAGGTTTAAGCAGTCTGTCAGAAGAGAGAAAAAGGAAGAGAAAACATGCATCAACCGAATGGAATTGGAATCCAAGACAACATTACTCTACTAATAGTCACTTTGCCGATTGCGCCAATAACGGGGAAGGCAGAAAAATAATTTTACATGTGATTTCGACAAATACAACTTTGCAATAACTTATCAGATGAAAAAAGTTGTTTGACTAGTTTGGCTGCAAGAAGAAATCATTGGAGAAGTGAAGGAACCGAACTGTTCATCACTACTTTTGATAATACCCGAAACTTCGATAATACTCAAAATGTCGATAATACCCGAAACTTCGGTAATTTCAAATACTCGAACGGTTTCGAGTAACCGATGACAACTCGATAAATTTTCACACCCGAAGTTCGATAGGTCTTCAGCCTTATCGAACACCCCTAGTTGCAGGCTGCAGCAACATATTCACTATTCTTTTCCTCCGCTGCTGCTTATGCTTGGTTCTTGAGGGCTGACTTCCTTGATGTTATGCTTGGTTTGTAGTTGCTTGATTTTATCTGCATAAGTTGGCCTAGTGATTTGTAGTTTTCCTGAGGTTGTGGTTAGAGCATTTATTGTTTTATCAAAGATCTTATTTGTTGCTATTTGAATAGCTGCTAACATCCTTTGGTGTTATTTTTGAAGGATGTTGCTGGTTAGAACGGTAGGTGATGATTTTGTTAGTTGCTGCTTCTATGCTGTTTTGATTATTTCGTTTGAGCACTGTTGTGATCGGCCTTCTGCTCTTGATTGGAGTTCTCCTTGTTGTCTATGCTGGCTCTGTAAAGGGCCGTTAGCACAGATTGGTAAATTATCTTCTTCAAAGGAAATATTGGTGATTTTCTGATTTATGAAAGTTGTGGGTCCGGATGGGAAGCTGCTGCTTCCTGTTCTGTGAGTTTATGTCTTATATGTTGCACAGAAGTTCTTCTTTATAGCGTTTCCGTAATCTTCTTTGTGTGTGTCGCCACACCGGAAGCAGATGCGGTGAACTGTACACTGTATACGACGATGCCCGTACAGTTGCAATTCCAAAAGAGTATCGGTCTGGGTTGGAGCTTGGAATTTTCAACTTTGTAGTAACTGTCTTTGGATTTGAGTCCACAGGATGTTAGCTTATTTACCTCTGCAGCATTAACTGATGTCTATTGAGGCGATACATGGAGATTTATACCGTCTTCAGAGCAGCAGTGGAGCAGGTGTTCCTCCTCTATCACACGACGAAATGATGGTGATTTCTATTTCCTACTTTATGTAGTAAGTCGAAGAAGAAGAGCACTAGGTATGTTTATAAGTAAAAGTATATTCAATATATCCAACATACTATAAATAAGTATAGTAAGTATACATTCAACATACTACCTGGTTGTGGCAGTTCAGTTACACAGTGAACTTGCATAAGGACAGAGTGAACATGGGACATCCACAGAATGACATAATGGTGTGTGTGCTGTACGAGTTCAAACAGGGTCAAACGCCTCTACAGCGGGACGGAAGATATGTCAGGTCTTTGGTGAAGGTGTCGTGACTACTCGGACAATGCAATGGTGTTTTAACAAGTTTAAAGACGGTGACGAAACACAAAGACGCACCACGTATCGGAAGAAAATAAAGTACAAAACGAAGATCTTTAGGCAGAAATTGAGGTGAACAGTGGCCAGACACGTAAGGAACTGAGACTACAATTCAGTGTGAGTGGAGAAACCATTCGACATCACCTCCATCAACTTGGAAAGCACTACAAGTTGGGTCGATGCGTCCCACATGATTTGACTCCGGGGCAGAAGGCAACGCGAGCAAACACCTGTGTTTTTTTTTGCTGTCTCGTCTGGGAAGGAGTCATTTCTGGACAGGGTGTTGACATTTGATGAGACGTTTGTCCTGTACGAAGCTCCACGGCACCGTCATCATTGGTTAGCATCCCAGGAACCGGTTCCAAAAAAGCCGAAACCAGCACTGCACCAGAAAAAGGACCTCCTGTGTGTTTGGTGGACTGCTCGCGGCGTCGTGCATGGGGAAATGCTACGAGCTGGTCAGAGCATCAATGCAACTATGTACTGTCAGCAGTTGAGCTGTGTTCAAGAAAAACTCAAAACTCATCCAGCACTTCCGAATCGCAAAGGGGTCCTCCTGTTACAGGACAACGCTAAGCTCCATGTGGCTAGGATGACCCAGGTCACCATTCTACACCTTGCATGGAAAACACTATTGCATCCGCCATACTCCCCGGACATTTCACCGTCCGATTATTATTTGTTCCATTCCTTGGATAATCACTTTAGAGGACGCCAGTTCAAATCCCTAGTAAAGGAGCAAAATACGCTTGATACCTTCTTCGCTTCACGGCCCAACAAGTTCTAACGCGATGGAACCCATGTGGCCTTCCAAAACGTTGGCAGAAGGTCGTCGATGGTGATGGGTACCATTTTTGATCTTCCAGGTACGCCTTAGGTAACATATCGATGTTCGAAAGTGGTGGGTGAAAAAGCGACATAATTTTCTTAGTGTCCTTGGAATATATATGGAATAAAGGCTAATATATTCAGGTCGGATGGTTTCAAATATCGAACGGGGTCCTGGTCTGGAAGAACGAATGACGAGTTTGTCCTCATACAGAATATGGATTTCGAAACGAGGATCTCGGTTTGATTCCAGTTTGTAGTTAATCCAATTAGGACCTTACGTAAAGCTGTAGGTGTTGTAAAGAGGCGTCTCATGAGCGAATGTTACTTTTGTGTTTATCGAATTCAGCATCTGTAGCAAAAGCTACAATTTATTTTATTAAAAGTAAGTAAAACTGAATTTTAACTTTGCTGACAGAAATGGTATCATTTATTGGCAAGATGTGGGTTTTAGATATCCTTTTGCTGAGTGTCAAATAGACAATATATCAGACATATCGTGAAGGGTAGTATTGGACATCTTAAGACATTTCTACAGCTCACAGATGACGAGAAGAACCCTAGCAGAAGTACTGTGACGTAGGTATGGGCTCGCCCACTTTTCGCACGGGGGTTTCAAATGACGCCACGGAATAGCACACAGATAACTACCCGGAGTAGCAGACGACATCTAAGTATAGACCACACCTCAAAAACCGAAAATGGACTTGACCATGTCGTTGACCTTTCCCCGCTACCCCTGTTTTAGGGTTCTTCTCGTCATCTGTGAGCTGTACTTTATTTTGCTTTTAAACGAATGGTTCTATTCTGTTTCAAATACATATAAGGGAAATAGAAGGCACATAGATAAATCAAGTTTCAAATGAAAGCTTATATCCAGTTTTTCATCATGTTCCTACCATAATTTAATCAATTTATAGTTTTTAAAAGAATTACTTTAATAACATTAAAACAGTGTTTGAGATAAGGCTTGGGGGAACTATTGTTGCCCACGAGACTCGACAAATTTCTCGTCTCGTCTCGTCTCGAAAACAAAAATCGAAACGAGGCGAGAAATTTCTCGTTTCGGGCAACACTAAAACATACCATAGATCTGAGAACCCACGCAAACTGTACACACGTAAAACTGTTGGATCGCCGTGTAACACTGTGACTTAATTCTAGCATGAACGATTCATAGTCCTAATAAAAATGGTTAACTTTCCTTTTGACTCTATCATTATCTTTTCTGTCACTTTCTTTTTCTTCATCTGTATCATTATCTTTTCCGTCACTTCCTTTCTTTCTGTTTCTATCATTATCTTATCTGTCACTCTCTTTCTCTCTATTTCTACCATTATCTTTTCTGTCACCCTACAATTCTCTTTCTCTCTGTCTGTATCGTTATATTTTCTATCACTTCCTTTTTCTCTTTCTCTGTCATTATTTTTCAGTCACTTTCTTTCTCTTCATCTGTATCATTATCTTTTCTGTGATTTTTCTCTTTCTGTATCATTATCTTTTTTCACTTCCTTTTTCTGCCTCTATCATTATCTTTTCTGTCACTTTCTTTCTCTATGTCTCTATCATTATCTTTTCTGTCACATCCTCTCTCTGTCTATATCATTATATTTTCTGTCACTTCCTTTCTCTGTCTCTATAATTATCTTTTCTGTCACCCTACAATTCTCTTTCTCTCCGTCTCTATCATTACCTTTTCTGTCACTTCCTTTCTTTCTGTCTCTATCATTATCTTTTCTGTCACTTCCTTTTTCTCTTTCTCTATCTTATCTTTTCTTCACTTCCTTTTTCTGTCTCTATCATTATCTTTTCTGTCCCCCTACAATTTTCTTTCTCTCCGTCTCTATCATTATCTTTTCTGTCACTTGCTTTCTCTCTGTCTATATCATTATATTTTCTATCACTTCCTTTCTCTTTGTCTATACCATTATATTTTCTGTCACTTCCTTTCTCTGTCTCTATAACTATCTTTTTATGTCACCCTATAATTCTCTTTCTCTCCGTCTTTATTTATCTGTCACTTCCTTTCTCTCCATCTCTATCATTATCTTTTCTGTCACTTTCTTTCTCTTCGTCTTTATTATTATCTTTTCTGTCACTTCCTTTTTCTTTTTCTTTATCATTATCTTTTCTGTTACTTCCTTTCTCTCTGTCTATATCATTATATTTTCTGTCACTTCCTTTCTCTGTCTCTATAATTATCTTTTCTGTCGCCCTACAATTCTCTTTCTCTCCGTCTCTATCATTATCTTTTCTGTCACTTCCATTCTCTCTGTCTATATCATTACCTTTTCTGTCACTTCCTTTCTTTCTGTCTTTATTATTATCTTTTCTGTCACATCCTTTCTCTCTGTCTCTATCATTATCTTTTCTGTCACTTCTTTTCTCTCCGTCTCTATCACTATCTTTTCTGTCACTTCCTTTATCTCTGTCTTTATCATTATTTTTCTGTCACTTCTTTTCTCTCTGTCTCTATCACAATCTTTTCTGTCATCCTACAATTCTCTTTCTGTCCATCTTTATCATTATATTTTCTGTTACTCCCTTTCTTTCTGATTCTTTCAATTTCTTTTCTACCACTCTCTTCTTCTCTGTTTGTATCATTATCTTTTCTGTCGCTCTACGCTTCTCTTTCTCCCTGTAGCTATCTTTTCTGTCACTGTATGTACAGGTGGTTATCAAAATGGTGTAAACACTTGAAGAAAATGCAATTTACCTTATTAATACAACGTTAGCCTGTCTGCAAAGCAATTCTGATTCATTGCGGAATGAATGGTTTTGAGAGGAATAATGTACTATCTCAACCTCGCCATATTCAGTCATATACCCATTTTTAAAAAGGGTAGGGTTCCACCAGTGGTGGATTACAAAATAGGCTCGCTAGACACGTGCCTAGAGTCGGAAAATCCTTTTTTCAGAATATGAGAAGTGGTAGCCGGAAGTTGCTTATTTTAAAATTAATGTTTAAAAAAATATTCTTGTTGGAGATATTTTAACTGTTCTTTATCGTAAAATTTACAAACCTAATGAAAATGCTCACCTTGTCTATGAAACTTTTAAGGAGGGACTTCATTTTTTAGATAATGAAAGCAAAATGCATTGAACGAAAGAAGATGAAATGGACCCTTTAAGTTTTACGTCCCACGGTTATGCCGGTTAGGCTAAAGGAGACGGTGATGATGAGTAATGAATGAAATGGCTGAATGAAGAAAGTGGAAGGAAACGGCAGAACCCCGAGAAAACCCACTCATACGGTGTTTGTCCACCACAAAGTTCACTTCGCGGCGGCTGGGATCGAACCCGGGACCCCAAGCACCAGAGATGAACGCTCTACCACTGAGCCACCGCGGCCCCTGAACGAAAGAAATACAGCAACAATGTGGAATGGAGAATCGATAAAAATGATTGATATTGAAGTTCCCCTGTTTTGTTACAATATCAAACATAATGAATAAAATGAAATAAAATAATATAAAAGCAGAAAAAAAGAAAATACAGTATTTCATTGTGGAGTCTATTGACAAGTGAGAACAACTTTCGGTAACCATTGTGCAATCTAAGAACACCTAAGGGGTGATCTGTTAATTTGGGCATAATTTTTGTGCACTGACCCATCTTAAGCGAGGAAAATTAAGAGGGGCGAATTATCACACACTTGCGAAAACGAAACGCGAGACAGAGAAGCACTCTTAATACAGAAAGAACCTTAACAGATTGGATACATTTTTAAAAAAACGAAAGAAAGAAGACATTTGCAAAAGTAGCACCTGTGGTTCATGAAACGAGTATGAGCTAAAAGTGAACGTCAACAAAGATGGAGGAGGATATCTGCTCCGAAGTCTAAGCTTCAGAACTGAAAACAAGTGTACAATTATGTTGAACTCTATACAGTACAGTACTCAGTTCCTTCAACGAAGATGAAGAAGGATATCTGCTCCGAAGTCTGAGCTTCAGAACTGAATACATGTGTTCAACTATGTTGAACTCTATATAGTACAGCACTCAGTTCCGTCAACGAAGATGAGGAGGATATCTGCTCCGAAGTCAGCTTCAGAAGTGAAAACAAGTGTTCAACTATGTTGAACTCTATACAGTACAGCACTCAGTTCCGTCAACGAAGATGGAGGAGGATATCTGCTCCGAAGTCTGAGCTTCAGAACTGATCACAGGTGTTCAATAATGTGAAGTCTGGGAATCAAGCAGACCAATGAAAATCTTGTAGTTTATCTCGATGTTCATCAAATCACTCCTCTACAGTTCCTCTACAGTGTGAATTGGTGGTTTGTTATCTTGAAAAAGAGCCTACTCACCCACGGAATATAAAGAAATTGTAGCGTACAGTATCAGTATCTACAATGTGTTAACAGTAGTAGAGAGGAGATACTTTGAAGGATAAGCATCCGCCACACTTAAAGTAGTTCTGTTGTTGGAAAAAAGGTGTAAGAAGACATATCGGACTGGCGGTGGTTTTCAGTAGTTTACGAAGTAGATGCCGACAGCGGATAGTCAGGTTATGTAACTTCTGTCGAAGTGTTTTGTCACAATAACCTGTTCCAGATTCGCAGTCACTTGTGGCATATTCACTCTACGGTCCTTGGCATAATCCTCTTCAGTGCTCGTCTATCCCAGACACTTATTCTTCTACAATATTGTTTTGTTATGTGTTCTGTAGACCAGTGCTATTCAACCGGAGGTATGCGTACCACTGGAGATACGCGAAGATGTTTCTGGGGGTACACAATCCTAAAAAAAAAAAAACATATTTCCAATATTTGTTGAATTACCATAATTTAAAAAGAAATAAATTTCCAGTGTTAATTTTTCCGGATGTGCAGTTTATCCCCCTGGAAATAGTCTCTTGATTGGCACATTGATTGTCCTTTTATTGGGTTTCTATTTGTCCTTTTAATCAACAAAACATGCGTATTAAGTTTAGTAAGTTCATTTCGATTTATTTTATTTTAAACAGTTTCAGGGGTACACAATTGGATGGCGAACTGTGTCTAGGGGTACAAGAGAGAAAAAGGTTGAATAGCACTGCTGTAGACCATAATCTCCTTGGAGGGACATTGTTTCTCGCTACATCTTTAATACACTGTCCACCTTTAGATAAACTTGTGCCAACTAAGAGTGCACTGCCATTTGGACTCTTTGAAACTGTCCCATTTTGCATCAATACCGTCTTTCCGTTTCAACACAGCGTCACCTGACACACCTCTACCCCATCTGACGTACTCCTAACACATCACTAACAATACTCAGACGCTGCAATATATATACTCAGTGTTGCGACCTCACACACTTTACGTGTTGCAAACTATTGATATAGTAGTTTCATTATTTTGATAACTATCTGTATGTTGGACTTTTTTTTGTAAGAATTGTGGCCAATTTAAATAGGTTTCTTTGTAAGTACAGTCATCAGTTAAATTACCCTACAAATTGAAAAGTTCTTCAAGTAGGCCGTTTCTACTTAATTGGTCAATAGTAAATAACATTTTTATATTTAAAAAAAAAAGCTCATTCAGAGATTATTATTCTCAACAGTGATATATTAGAAAAGAATACCCAGCACATAAAAGGATTCAGTAAATATTTTACACTGAATTCTTATCTTGTGTGCCAAAGATCTTGGTAATATTTTTATGTATTTGTTAACACTGCTACTTTGTACCCCTACTCCCATACTTTTTTCTCCCCACTTCCAAAAAAGCTTTTTCTGCTTGAGACTCCTTCAGTTGCTTGAGTTGAGTCTCCTTCTTGTAAACTCTCTTCTAGCCTAGCGTTTTCACTGTATATTGGCCTTCACTTCAACAACACCCTACTTCCAATACTTTTTTTTAAACTTATTCTTTTCTTTTCCCTTCTTACACGGTAAAAGAGAGAGAGAAAGAAAGAAAATTGAAAAGAAGAAAGCGAAAACTTGCAACCGAACGGAATACAGGAACGTTCCAAATCGATTTTCCGTCCACCTCCCATCACTGGACTTTGAGAGTGCATCTGTTTGCTTAGAGTTTGTCCTGATCAAGAATTCTTCTACGAAAAACATTTATTTACTTAGATATTTATTACGCTTACTCGATGCTCTAAGAGTGTTATGTTACGTTACATTGTTTTCTAATGCATTAAATTATTATTATTATTATTATTATTATTATTATTATTATTATTATTATTATTATTATTATTATTATTATTATTATTATTATTATTATTAACAATAGGTCTAGTAATAATAGTAGTAGTAGAGGAAATAATCTAAATGTAATATGGTAGGGGCACGGTGGCTCAGTGGTAGAGCGCTTGACTCTAATGCGTGGGGTCCTTGGTTCGATCCCCGGCAAAGTAAGTTTGTGCTGGGCAACATCGTATTTGTGGGTTTTCTCGGGGTACTCTTGTTTCCTCCTACATTCTCATTCTATCATCATTCGCTTGCCTCAATCATCCGTCTCGGTTGGCCTAAAGAACATAACCGTGAGACGTTAAGAGTCTTCCTCCCGGCGAAATTAAAATATCGCTAATTTTAGAGTAATTATGTGATATCTTCAAATAGATAAAAGATAATTCAAATATGGAACAAGAGCGCCCTAGACAATATTATTTTGCGTGAGGTACCGTTATCACAAGTCACCTAGTGGCTTTCCGTTTTCAGCTGTTTAGAAACGCGAAAATAAATACCGATTTTCAAAATGGCTCGAAATCGAAAGCAGATAAGTGAGTCGTGATAACGGTTTCTCATGTAAAATAATATTGTCTGAGGCGCTCTTGTTCCACATTTCGATTATCTTTTATCTATTTGAAGATATCACATAATTACTGTAAAATTAGCGGTATTTTAATTTCGCCGGGATGAAGACTCTTAAACTGGAAAATTTCTAAATGTAATATGGAATATCCTAGAACATGCTTTAGCAAATGTTAAAAGGTTGTGTATATGACTGGATACGCTCGACTACGCTATAAGTGCTGGTAAGTGAAGATGCAAAAATACATATTAGTTATCTATACGTCACCACTCTTACGTCATCCAGGTTAAAGTAGAAAAGTGATTAATTTTCGTTGAAATATTGGTGGAATGAGAACGTGGAAGGAAATTGAACAATCTATAGACATAAACTTGTCCACCACAAACTTACTTACCAGAGGTAAGCACTTTATCACTGAGTACAGTTACCCATAAGACGGAAAATAAAGTTTCCTCTTCTCATTTTCTTTTTTTACGAATTCTCGACTCGAGTTAATTCTCGTTTCATCTCTATTCTCGGAGAGGTTTTCTCGTCTCGTTTTGTAAATTTATGTACAAAATTTCTGCCCTGATTTTTTTCTTAACTTTATCTGCAAGTTATCAGAATTCTTCCACATTCCGAGAGGTCCACAAAGGGTTTGCGTAACAATATTTAAACCATATTCATTGTTGAAGTATATTATGCAATGACTTGTGTATCTTTAAGCTTTGATAAATGAGCTTCATTGTGTTTATACCATCACTTTATTAATTTATAGTTATTTTACTATGAAGCATGTATTATTAAAGCATTGTTTAAGAACTAGTGTTCTCACGCAACTCGGGAAATTTCTCGTCTCGAATTTCAAAATGCATTTCTCGTCTTGTTTCTGAGCGAGCAATTTCTCATCTCGAGAACAACACTAACAACAAGTATTGGTTGCGAGTCCTGAGTTCGATCTGGGACTGATTATCTTGCTGGGTTCAATTTGACATCCCTTTGGGTGAGGGGGAATCTAAGTTATGCAACCCAACTCTACTTCGGTGCTGGTTTGGTTGCCTAGACTCGTCGTTTCCAGTGCCTAAAAGATTCAAATTTGGTTGTCTAGATTCGTTACAAGTACCTGAAGAGATTCAATTTTGGTTTTATGAATTATTTAAGTTCAAACTTGCACGGAAGAAAAGAACAGAACTTTAAACCATCACAAAAAGAGATAAAAAGAACAAAGAAGTATGACATAAATAGTAAAATCTAATATTTTTTGTTTTAATATGGTTCGAAATCGTAGAGTGAATTAGGGGATTCCTCACTTAATATTTTTAAAATAAGATTTTTTTTCTCCTACTAAGTTTCTAGGAGTGAATAAAATGACACTTGTTGTTAATTAATTTCAATAATTCATATGTTAGTAACATTCACGTTCATATGATATTCATGTTTTTCTATACTAAAGTGCTTTCAAAACCAGAAACAAATTGACAGCTCAAAAACACTGAAAGATTTGTATTGGAAAAGGGAATCTACGTCACACAGTTATTTCGGTCACTCAGCGAGGGTCAAATCACTGGTTGGAGGGTTTCCTTGGCAACGGACCCTAACATTGCAATGTTGTCGCTAGTAAACAACAGAAGGAAAGAAGCTATTTTAATCTTCCGTTTCTTTATGCGTGGAAGTGATTTTTTAATTTTAAAAAACGTACCCTTCCCCCCCTTCTCAACATGCACAAACGTGGCCGACAAACTTACCCTTTCATCCATCCAAACAAACCAATAATTACAGATTTTCCTTTGCGTTAAGACTAAAAGACTCACAGGACAGTTCCAACTGATGACCCACAGGGATGCGCACGATGTGGCAATAGTGTACCACGTGCTTATTCAAACGTCAATCTGTTTCTAGTTTTGAAAACACTATATGTAGGCTAATACAGGGCAAGTAAAAATGTTGGACCCGATTACAGAAATTTATTCCAGTACTTACTTATCTGTAGATAGTAAGTACTTTTTAATAATATCACTTTAGTTAAAGGGTGCATTATGAGATGATGAAGGAAGTTAAAATTAGAAAAACCGATACCGGTGTTTGAAAGTTTCCAAAAAACTGGTCTTTCGCAGAAACAGGTTTTTACTCAAACCGGTTCGGTTTTCACCGAAACCGGTTATCGGTTTTCTCGAAACCCGATTCGGTTTTCTTCAAACCCGTTTCAGTTTTTCCAAAATTGGCTCTATTTCTGATCGAATAGTGCTTTGTTGTACTCCGGAAACCAATTCCGTTTCACAGAAATAGTTTTATGTGTTTTCCAAAACAGTTTTCACCGAAACCAGTTTCGGTAAAAAACCGAACAGGTTTTTGGAGAAAACCGAAATGTCGGATTTCGGTTTTTCTAGAAACCGGTTTTGCTCATCCCTACTTAAAATATTTTCCATAAATAACCATCCCGTGAGAAGAATGGGCATTTTCTGGTAGTATTCTAATAAGACAATTCTTTAAATACTACTCAAACTAGTTTTTGTTTCCTCTTTTCAACTTTTACCCACTATTGTCCTTCTCTCACTAACTTGGCACTAACACTTCGTCAATCGGTGTTTCATTCTACTCAATAATTTTCTGCACTTCATTCACATTTCGAATGTTTTCAATTAATTTTTATCTATTTGTAGATAATGTCCACATATTGACTGTACTACATAATTTGAAAACTTTTCCTTTTCTTTAACTTTTTATATAGTAAACAGTCAAAGTTCCCCTTTTCTTCTTCCTAAAGATTGCTTTTGTCATTACTTCCTTTGCTTATATTTTCCTATTCACATTTCATGTAATATTTTCAAGTTTTAACTTAGCTCTAACGAGACATAGATGCTTACGGGCCAATTGCTTCTCTTGATTTAAATCAATTGTATTTGAGAGTCAATCGGATTCTAGGACATCATCGGCTACTTCCCTAACCCCTCAAGAAAATCACTTAGATCAGCTTCGTTTTCTTTCCCTATTTTTTTTAACGTTTTATTTCACAATCAATTTCACTTCACATATAACCTCTTTGGTGTTGCAAATTTTCTCTCTCTTTTGTTCAGAAATGTATTCCGCCTTCAAACAGAGCAAGGGAGAAGATAAGGGGGATAGAGAAATGGAATTAAAGATCAGTTTAAGCTAATTTTCAGATTTTACATCCCCCATACTCAACAGATCTATCTCCACCCCTTCTCCTTTTAAACCATGATCCACTAGTTCTTAATAGCTTTTCCCCCATTTGCGACATGCCCATGCACACACACACACACACACACACACACACACACACACAGCTTACAGGAAGTAGTTGCGGAATTGAAGAGGGGAGGAGGACACAGAGTTGCAAATTAGAGGGTTGATTTGCGAAGGAAAAAAAAAAGGAAATGTAATTCAAATTCTATATAGCCGTAAAAGGTGTGTATGTTTTTTTTTTTCCGCTCAATACGAAATCATTTTATAAACGAAAAATAGGCTAAGGGTAAGTTTCATTCGTAGATGGACGTCGAACGAGAAAAAGAAAGGGGGAGTGGAGAGGGCAGATATGAGGTGGTGCAATCAACCACAACACATTAATTAAGTATTGATCGGCCGGGTTTGTTTCATTAAAGGCATACATTAGCTTGGTCGGCTGCTTTGGAATGCTACGTCGGGGAAGCGGAGTTTGACTCATCCTCCTCTTCTCTCTCTCACTTTAGCTTCATTTTCACTCCCTTCCCTATTGCACTCCGAAAACAACCGTTAGCCATCCCTCTCTCTCCGCCACTGTTAACTTCTTCGTATCTGTCTCTCAGCCGCTTACTAGATTCTCTCTCTTCTGAATCGTCCATTATTCAGTAGCATAAGCACATCTTGGTCCAAGCACAAACTGTAATTATTTTAATCCGGATCAGACATCTGTTGATGTTCACAATATTTACAATATACCCACCACAGATAGAAGAACACTCAAAATACCACCAGGCAGTAGCGTAGCCAGGATGTGTGTTTGGGGGGGGCCCAAGTGCTGTTATAGGTACATATAGAAACATTACAAACAAAGAAATATATAAACATAAAAATATATAAAAAATTACAAACGTCAAAGTACCGAAGTACATTGTCGGACCTCTTTGGGGGGGGGGCCGGCCCCTCTGGGCCCCCCCCTTCCCTACGCCACTGCCACCAGGGGAGATGGTGTTGTGCAAAAGAGATTGTATTTTAATATTCTGCCTATTGAAGGTTTAATTAATTTAAATTTCTTACATTGAATTGTGAAATAATTAGGGCATTCTTGAAATTTAAGCCTATGTACCTTGAAATTTATTATTATTATTATTATTATTATTATTATTATTATTATTATTATTATTATTATTATTATTATTATTATTATTATTATTATTATTATTATTGGAAAAAGATGGTCACGATTGGTTTCCAGAGTCCATATTGACATGATCCGAGACTCCGATATTAGAAAAACTATATATATGAAAATCACTATGTTTGTGACTTGCTTCGTAGCTCTTCAACCATCCGACCGATCTCAATCAAATTTTTAACACAAATGAGATTCGGATCTAGAATTGTTTTTATCACCTCACTTTGACGGTGCAACTTATGGGAGGGAGATATATATTTAAAAATGATCGAAAAAACTATATTAGTGTCGAATCCATAGTTTTCGGAGTCGTTGAGATGAACAGTGACACTTCTGATGCCGTTTAAATCCAAATTCACTTCTTTATGTCCAAAATGAAACGTATTCTCCAAGAACGGGTACTCTGCATAGTAAATTTACGAGATCTCACGTGCTATATAGATAACATATGAGCTTCTGGCGCGGGAGACCTACATAGTTGGGATTCCGCATTCAGACTAGGAGTGTTCGATAAGGCTGAGAGCCTATCGAACTTCGGGAGTGAAAATTTTTCGAATTGTCATCGGTTACTCGAAAGCGTTCGAGTATTTGAAATTATCGAAGTTTCGGGTATTATCGAAATTTCGAGTACTATCGAAGTTTTGGGTATTAACAAAATTTCGAGTATTATCGAAAGTTCGAGTATTATCGAAGTTTCGGGTATTATCGAAAGTTCGAGTATTATCGAAGTTTCGGGTATTATCGAAGTTTCGAGTATCGAGTTTGTGGGAAGAAACTTTTCTTTCACTTAATTTCAAGGGTTAGGGGCCGCGGTGCCTCAGTGGTAGAGCGTTCACCTCTGGTGCTAGGGGTCTCGGGTTCAAACCCTGCTCCCGCCAAGTGAACTTTGTGGTGGACAAACACCGTGTGCGTGGGTTTTCTCGGGGTTCTCCCGTTTCCTCCCACTTTCTTCATTCCACCATTTCATTCATTACTCATCATCACCGTCTCCTTTAGCCTAACCGGCATAACCGTGGGACGTAAAACTGAAAAATTTCATTTTTTCATTTTAAGGGAGGCAATTTTTAAAATGAACACCCAGTATACATGTACACCTATGATAACCTCGATTGTAGTGTTTCTTCTAATCACTCGGATAAAACTGATCTTTTTCAAAAACATTCAAACGACTCGATAAATAACTATCATGCCGAGATCTTTCAGTATTTGCAGCTTTCAAACATTTCGAGACTCACGAACAGTTCGAGTGTCTCAAACTCGTCGAATGTTTCTAACATTTAGAATGTCTCGAGTACTTCGAGTGCCTTGAAAACTTCGAGTGTCTCGAACACCTCGAGAGTCTCGAAAGTTCGATAATTCGATAAAATTAAAATTCTTTTTCGACGAAACGGTTTTGAAATTTTATCGAATTGTTATCGATTACTCGATTACCGGAACAGCCCTAGTTCAGACGGGCTCGTAATCAGCACACAATGATAGTGGGTTCGAGATAATTTCTTGTGGGCTGACTTGAGCTTAACTTACATTCATAGCTTCTTAATACATAAACTCTTTTATTATGAAACACGGATTTCCTTAAGAGGCTTCATCCCGGCGAAATTAAAATACCGCTAATTTTACAGTAATTGTGTGATATCTTCAAATAGATAAAAGATAATTGAAATGTGGAACAAGAGCGCCCTAGACAATATTATTTTGCGTGAGGTACCGTTATCACGAGTCACCTAGTAGTTTTCCGTTTGCAGCCATTTAGAAACGCGAAAACAAATGCCTATTATCAAAATGGCTCGAAATCGAAAGCAGGTAAGTGAGTCGTGATAACGGTATCTCATGTAAAATGATGTTGTCTAGAGTGCTCTTGTTCCACATTTCGATTATCTTCGAAGATATCACATAATTACTGTAAAATTAGCGGTATTTTAATTTCGCCGGGATGAGACCTTTTAATGAGCTACGTAAGTAGAAACAAAAGTATTTGAAATGCATTTTGAACAATTCGTGCAGTTTAATGCGATTTTAACAGCTTGTGGAGCTTGAAAAATAATTATATAATAAACATGTACTTCTGTAAAGTGAATATAAAGCATACTTGCCTGCAGAAGACAAAATCGTCTGCAACTTCCATGAAAAGACAAGAAGAAGAAAAACGCCAGAGCAACCAGATAAGCACAATAAATCAAACGTTGCTTGCAACAAAGCGTTTCGATTTCTGAAAATAAGAAATAACTAAATCAATTGTCTCTCCTTTTGTGATGCTAGAAACTATTGTCGAATAATGACAGTGATCCCTGTAACCAGTGGCTGATCTAGGCCGGGACTGGGGGCCTAGTCCCCCCAGTTTTTAAGTAACAAAAATAATTGAAGCTATTATATATATATTTTTGAAAGTTAATAGTAAATTTATGGTAGTCTGTTTTCTGGCCAGTGCCGTGCCGTGGAGGAGGTGAAGGCCCCGGGCGCTGAAATAAGGGGGCATAAAATTCGGGAGGAAAAAAGAAAAAGAAAAGAAGGAAAGAAAAATGAGAGAGAAAATACTTATAATATTACTAGTATGTACTTAAATCCTGTTCCTGCTTCAGGAAGTGGTCCTATAATGTTACTCATGTTAGGAAAATGTATGTGTACATATATAAAATGGAAGAAAGAAAAAAAAGTGCTCAAAATCAAGGAAAAGCAGGGTTTACTTTTGAAAATTTTCTTATGGTTCGCCCCAACCAAAGTGGCGCTTCGCAGATGGTCTCTCGATCACACTCATATATACGGGAACGCTGTCGTATACTCTCGACTTGTGCGATGATTTTCCTCGGCACGGCACTGGTTCTGGCTCTTCCCCCCTAGTTTTACCTACTAGATCCGCCACTGACGATAACAAAGCGGGCAAATTAAAATAGAAACGAATTATCGCCTTCACTAGATCAGAAATACTAGATATCTAAATATATTCACTAGAGGTATAATAGACCAGAAATACTAAATATCTAAATATAGTCACTAGAGGAATAATAGACCAGAAATACTAAACATATTAAATTGGATGTTCTATTTTGTCCCACAAACAAGCGTAAAGTTTATTTTATTTATTTTTGTAGTTAATTTTTTGCTAGAAATAAGTTATAAAAACTTGTTCACTGTTTGTTTTCTTCTGAATATGCTGTATATTTTTTCTAAGCAAGAAAGCAAGAAATTTTCAGGGAGCTGAACGTGGTCGCAGAAGAGACTCAGCCCCTGGTCACCTCCTAGCTACAAGCCAAGGTTTAGGTTTAAGTTAACTTTGTGTTGAAAGGGGCGTTAAACTCTGATCCAAACCAAAAAACTTGCTACAATTTACAATCTCATCACGGCTACTAAGATCATTACAGCGCAGCGTTGAGTTTCATCATGCGGATACCATACTCCTTCAACTTAGCCAAAGCATTCGCACCATAAACAATCTCTTAATGTGGTCTTACCTAACACTTCTAACGATGTTGACCAGGTCAGGCCACTTGGTGTAACAGCTCTTTATGGGCCTGAGGAGTTCCAATGCCATCTGTTAGCAACCGGCTGGACGCAGTTCACTCTGGTGACGAACACATGGTCAGCTGTTAGCCATCTCTAACAGGCGTATCAGTAGATTTCTAGACGACATAGCGACCATCACGTCTTTTATTCACGTGATTCCCCAATTCGCCTCACGACGCTGGGTGTACGCCGAAAGTTGGAAAGCACTGGTCGGAAATAGAACCTGGGACCACGCGGACATGACTTCAACACTCTAACCACTTTCTTCATTCCACCATTTCATTCATTTCTAATCTTCACCGTCTCCTTTAGCCTAGCAGGCCTATCCGCTGGACATTAAACTTAAGGACTCTCAGAGGAAATGGAACCCACGATGCACTTAGCCCCATGATTATGAATCATGATCTCAGACTGGTTAACTACTTTGAGCTTAACATTCCTTTCCAACACCGAAGTTATACGAGACGCAGGCCCGTAGCCAGCCCCAAAATGTAGGGGGGCCCGGCTGAAGTTAGTGGGGGGCGATCCAGCCATATGATAGTTCATCACCATATTATATAGCTCATTTGCAAGCCTACCGTGAAAATTTTAGGGAGGCCAGCAAAAATTTAGGGGAGCCCGGCCCCCCTAGAGTGCCCCTGGATACGGGCCTAATGAGACGTGAACATACGGCTTAACATAAGATTGGACCCACCAGAAATCGAGTTCACGTCTTCTACACAAAAGCATTCCTACTTTCTTCCATTCTGGCTACATGACCTACCTACCTGAGAATGACAGACTTGATGATTCTAACAATATCTTTGATAAACTGTATAAATTATGCTCTTGCTCCTTATGGAGTTTCCGCGTTCCCGTTCATTTTGGAACCGTATATTCGTCTCAGAATCTTGTTCTTAAATACTTTCAGTCTTCCTCAGAGTAAGCGACTATGTTTCGCAACCATACAGAACAATAGCCATGATTATCGTTCTATATATAAGCTCAGATTTCTCGACAGAATTCGCGACGATAAAAGATTTTGAGCTCAATAATAACACGAATTCCTGCTTTTAGTCGATATTTAATTTCTTCGTGAATATGATTTTCGTCTGTTAATATTGATCCTAAATATTTGGAAGCATCCACTTTAACAAAAGTATTATTTAAGATTTTAACGCATCCATAATTTGCCGTATTACGATCCCAGCGAACTTCCATGTATTTAGTTTTTTCTGCATTTACTTCTAAACCCATGTCCCTGCAAGCCTATAATAAGACCTCTCCGTTTCTTTCTATTGTTTTCCTTTCATCCCCTACTAAATTTACATCAACAACATGCGCCATAACTTGGAGAATACCATTCAGCTCTAGCCCCTGGTTGCTGTTTTTGATTTTCCTTATAGCGTATTCCAGGACAAATTTGAATAATAATAGCGACAACGTATTTCCTCGTTTCAGGCCATTCTCGACGGGAAAGCTCATGGACAAGAACTTTCCTAGTCAGACTTTAGTTTAGGATTGATTTAAACGTATCTTAATGTAACTAGCCTTTTTTGGTATCAGAAAACAGTTTCTCAGTATCCTACCGTGTTTGCTCTGATGCCTATGAACAGATAGACGAACGGTTGTTGCTGTTCTATAACATTTCCAGTACTTGTGCATAGCTTAGTTTGGAAGTCTTTAAGATAGAATACGTTCGAAGTAAGTTCTGAAGTAATTAAAACAATATCGTTATTTTAAAGAAACGACTCTTTTACATTAACTTTGTTCTTTAACACGAATCGTTTCAGACAAGAATTACGGACTGTAGCATTAGAGTTGGTCCTCCAAAGATCATTTCCCCGTATTTCCTTTTGGTACAGTATCATATATAACGAAATACTTTGGATAGTTTAATAATTACCTGTACCTTGGGCAGAAAGTGCTCATACATGTGCACTATACTTAATAGAATGTTAATTTAATATTAACAAAAGAAGAATGTTTTTAATATCTGTAAGAGATATAGATAGTGTTATGTAGTTAGTTGCTATGTAATTGTTTATGGATACCTAATCATCTTGTATGTGTGCATGACAATTTGAATAAAAATACATAAAAGTGTATCAACTAATAAACCATTTGATACCGTTCATCGACTTTATAATTTTGATAGAAAAGGTGAGAATAATAATATGTATAATTATTAAAGATATTTTTACATGCAAACTATTACTACCACTCGAGATTCATATATCATCGATCGAACCAGGTTGACGACTACCCTTGGTGAGTCGTTATACATTGTGTTTTACATACTTGATCTATCGACAATAGGTAACATACGTAGTAAAGGCGTAGTTGTTTATATGTGAATGCTGCACTGATGAGTTTGATGCGTTCTTGAAGGTTCTGGACGGATTACTGAATGCAATGGACAATTCAAGTCAGTGGTACAACAAAAAGTCTTTATTGTTGCACAAGTTTTCGTCGACTACACCCATCTTTGAAAGTATAGGTACGACATTGTAGGATAATACCGTCTTTTATTGGTACTTTTTGATGGAAGAAAGAAGTATTGGTTTGCCATAAGCCACCATTTATATTTTAAGAACTATATGTTATGATTACCAACGTCTGTAGATTGTTTGGACTTTGAGAGACAGAGAAAGAGAGACTTATTTTGTGAAGAATCCGTTCACCTCTAGCTTTTTTCTTACCCCTCTCTCTCAGCTCTTTTGTTTCTTTTTTCTTTTTCTTTTTTTGTTGCAGACTTCTTTAAGTTGTGTTTGCTCTTTCTTTCATCCATCCAGGAGTTGCCTTGTTCATCTGTCCGTCCATCTATCTGTCTTTCTGTTGGTTACTCTCAGTTGTCCTTTCTTCATGTATCGGACAGACTCCCTCCCTCTCTCTCTCTCTCTTTCTCTGTGTCTCTTTTCCTTTTGAAGATGGAGATTAATGATACGTTAAACGTGTCAGGTCCGAGGGACAGCCCTCAGACGATACAAAAGCAAATGAGATAAAAATTCTCATTCATTTTCAGGGGCCAAGCCAAGCTCTTCGGTGATTGTCACTCAACTTCAACGATAGAAAAACCGACGTGATGACTACGAGAATCGGATGGAGTGGGGCTGGTGGGTGGTGGAATACGTCCAAAAAGGAAGAGTAAGGGGGAGAATTTTGTTGTATTCTCTCAATTCTTTTGTAGTAAAAGTACTCTTAAGTTTGTAGTAAAAGTAGTTCTGTGAGTTACCCGGAGGACCAGTTATATCAACGGCTGGATTGGAGTCTGTAATGTGGAAGATGGTGGACGACAAAGAAACTCTTGAACCAAGAGGACACACTGACAACACTGGCGGGGAAAGAGGGGAAAACGAGACAGAGAAAGAAACACTGGAAATGGACCAAACTTGAGGAACTGAGAAATTCGATTAAGGGAGGATGGATTGCAGATCTTATTCCTGTTATCCATCAGGCAAAAAAAAAAAAAGAAATCAGCCAGTTGATAAATTCTCTTGAACGCTCCCAAAGATCTGGAATCAAACAGAAAACAAATAGTTAAAAATAGAAACAAAATATCACGAAACAAAGATTTAAATAATTACATATTATTGAAAGGAAATTACCAGTTGAAAATTAACTATTCTTAAAACACTTATTAAACGTTTATACTTCTAAAGAGCAAGTCTTAAATAGGTGTATAAAATTCCTGACGTTAGGAGATCGCTAAAAGATATGTAGCCCTTTTTTTAACTTACTAGATTGATGTGAAAATGAAATCTTTTAAGTTCTACGTCCTATGGTTATCGCGACTAGGCTAAATGGGACGGTGGTGATGAGAAATGAATTAAATGGTGGAATCAAGAAAATCAGGAGAATCCCGAGAAAACACACGTATACAGTTTTGTCCACCACAAAGTTCACTTGGTGCGAGCTGGAATCGAACCAAGGACTCCATGCACCAGAGGTGAACGCTATACCACTGAGCCACAGCGGCCCTTGGAATGATGTGTTAATTAGCAAATTACTGTTATTTACAGCTTTGAAGGCTGTAGTTGGCTACCTCAAGCGCAGCTACAATTGCCTTGCATTGCAATGAAACGAAGTGTTTAGTGTTGCATCCCACTCTTATGCCCTGTAGGCTATAGAAGACGGATGAAAAATGAAATTGAATTATGATGCAATCATTAGTATAATAAGAAAGTGGGATTAAATGGAAAAACTCCCGACAAAATCCATGAAGGTGATGCTGTCGAGTAGAGATGGAGTGAGTCAGTGGGTCATTGGTCAACAGGATGTTGCCCACTGCGATCCACTATGACTCACTCTGCTCAGTGCATTGTAGACAGCATCTTCTGAACACTGGTGAATTTTTCTACGTTTTACTTTCGATGCCTCCATTTTTCTTTCTTTTTCATTTATTGCTATTTATTTACCTGAGACGAGTATATCTAAGTGAAAAAAGAATATTATAGTTCAATAAACGTAAGTTACTAAAATCAGCAGTTTCAACCAGAAGCTGCTCCAGAGACATTCAGTTGAACGAAATACTGTATATTGAATAAAGCACTGTACAATATCACATAAGCCAGTGGTTCTCAAACTTTAAGATCACGCGAACCACCTCTTCGTTCGGAAAGGGATCTGCGGACCCCCTTGCAATGCTATCTGAAATTTCATATGGTATTTAAAAAAATATATACTAATTAGAATTACCACCAACAAGAAAACGGTCAAGAAAACTAATGCTGTAAGTAATTTATTCTAAAGATACATGATTGTTTACTAGTAAACGAAATTTCAATTGAAAATACAATAACTTTCAGGACTTTTTTTTTAAAGGTAATCCACTTGATAAAAGAAGAATGGAAAGAATTAGTTGGGTCGAGCGGAAAACGAATGAGAGAGTGTTAGAAATGGTGGGTGAGAAAAGAACACTTTTAGATATAATTAGGAAAAGGAAGAGAAACTGGTTGGGGCATTGCCTAAGAAGAGATTGTATCATGAGGGACGTCCTAGAGGGTATGGTGGCGGGAAAGAGAGAGAGGGGCCGAAAGAGACTACAATTAATAGATGATATAAAAACAGAAAGATCATACGCGAAGACGAAGAGGTTAGCGGAGGACCGTGGAGCATGGAAGCTTCTCAGCTGCGGCAAATGACCTGCCAATAAAGGCAGAATACCTATGATGATGATGATGACTTGATAAACAATGTTCTTTAACGTGGGGTCACTAATGTGAGGAATTACATTGTGTTTTTCCATAATTGCATTGAAATCTGGAATCTAAGTTGTCACCATTAATCTTAGGCCCGATTCCACATTAAGACAATTTCGCTTTAAGGTTTTAATACTGCAAAGAGCAGAAAAGGCCTGCTCACATAAGCCAGTGGTAGGGAAAGGCATCAAATGTTGCAACGCCTTTTTAGACAACTCTTCATACTCACAGCACACACGCAACCAAAAGCTACAAACTCCATTTAAAAAATTAAAAAAAGTTTTTGCATTAAGTATCCCAAGTTCCAATAGCTGTTCTTGTTGTGTTAGAGAGATTCATACGTTGTATGTCACTGATTTCTACATGAGTGAAAGGATTTTAAATTCAACCATTACCAGGTTATGGGACAGGGAAATATTCTCGAAAACTTGCAGCTAATGCTTTCAAATGTTCGACAAGTGTTTTGTGCATATCAGCAGAGAATTTTTTACCTGAAGAATCATTGAAATCCTTGAGCACTGGAAATGATGAATAGCTATTGTTTTGTACTCGTGCTGCCCACAGCTATAGTTTCTTAATTTTAAAAATACTTCTTCCATGACAGCTGTGAATTCCATTTTATTACAAACATTTCAATTTTTAGGCCTTGCGGACCCCCTGGCTAGGTCCCACGGACTCCCAGGGATCCGCGGACCCCACTTTCAGAACTACTGACATAAAACAACACATTTATTTATGATGTAGGTGTATTGATGGAAGAAAAATACAAAACAAACAAACAAACAAACAAACAAACAAAAACGATTCAACCTACAATACTGTATTTTATAAACAGGTTTACTAAACAAAGAAAAATACGTTTGGAATTAAAAATACATTTTAAAAACTACTTTACAAAGTGTGTGATTTGTGGAGAAACATATTAAGGAGCACTAACGTAACTGGTGACGAAAATGGCTTATTTCTTGAAAGATAAGCGGTTATAGAGAAGTCCGTTAAGAGAAAGTCCACTGTATACCTCAAATTCGTAGGGGGGGGGGGATTTGCCTCAGTTATAAATGACGCCCCCTGCCGGGAATTCTTCGCATCAGAGATGATTGTCTTATCACTAAGCCGCTGTACCACCTACGATTGTCTCAGGATCGTAGGAGACAATATTAAAAATTCTCTGAGTTTCTCTTGGGAATCAAAGCTGGTACAGCAGCACACAATGCATACTTGATAACATTTAGAATATACGAAAATATATTGTACAGATTATTCGTGTAAAATGTACACTAGAAATATTACATAAAAATTCCCGTATGAATAAATGGATGCTACAGTTATTCTGAATACACACACAGCATAAACATGAAATGCTATACTATAAAAATAGAACAAAGAAAGTATTTTTTTATATGGCTTATTTTTTGTGCAGCTGTTCATGCGGTTGAAGGGTGAAGTTGTAGCCTATATGTTTAGTCACAATAAAAAAAAATAGTATTGATTGAGTATCATGAGGTTTTTGGGGAGCTGCTTAAATTAAAGAATTACAAACTCATATGTTAAAAGCGGAAATAATAGAGCTTCAATTATTTACACACGTATTATCCAGTTGAACATGCGTCACCTGCTCGTTCACACTTATTGTTAGAATTTAGAGTTAAAACATTTTTGAATTATTTAGTCTACATAATTTTTTAACCACAACTTAAGACTTCTCTTAGGGATTGATTGATAGACTTTTACGCCCCGTTCAGCAGCGAAGCTATATGAGACGTGGACCTACTGATTAACGTGGAATCCGAACCACATGAGCTCCCGCCGGGAATCGAACTTGGATCTCCTGCGCCAAAGGCGCGTTCGCTAACCGCTTAGCCACGGAGGATCTCCCTTCTCTTAGGGAGTAATGGATTTCGTAATGTAAACTTAACGACACTACACATGTGACCGGTCCCGAGTTCGATTCCAGGTGGGGACATTCGGTTGAAAAAGTGTAAAAGCTTTTTCAGACCAGTCATCCTGATTGAGCTTTTCCTGGGTTTTCCTCACTCACACCAGGCAAATGGTTTGACAGTACCTAACATATAGTCCCCAGGTCGCTTCCTCCCTTCCCTTTCCTCGGATAGTGTGATCGTCGAAGGACGTCATCCTTCAAACGTGACGAGCTAACATGGCCATAGATGCCGAAAGCCCAGAAATCTAATTCCTAATCCTAATCCTAGTGACGGGTTAACGTGGTCATAGATGCCGAAAGCCCAGAAATCTAATTCCTAATCCTAACCCTAGTGACGGGCTAACGTGGTCATAAATGCCGAAAGCCCAGAAGTCTAATTCCTAATCCTAATCCTAGTGACGGGCTAATGTGGCCATAGATGCCAAAAGCTCAGAAATCTAATTCCTAATCCTAATCCTAGTGACGGGCTAATGTGGCCATAGATGCCGAAAGCCCAGAAATCTAATTCCTAATCCTAATCCTAGTGACGAGCTAACATGACTATACATGCCGAAATCCCAGAAATCTAATTCCTAATCCTAATCCTAGTGACGGGCTAACATGGCCATAGATGCCGAAAGCGCAGAAATCTAATTCCTAATCCTAACCCTAGTGACGGGCTAACTTGGCCATAGATGCCGACAGCCCAGAAATCAAATTCCTAATCCTAATCCTAGTGACGGGCTAACGTAGCCATAAATGCCGAAAGCCCAGAAATCTAATTCCTAATCCTAATCCTAGTGACGAGCTA
The DNA here is from genome assembly GCF_964235325.1 of Thermobia domestica. Classification (NCBI taxonomy): domain Eukaryota; kingdom Metazoa; phylum Arthropoda; class Insecta; order Zygentoma; family Lepismatidae; genus Thermobia; species Thermobia domestica. Next base: position 377,908,349 of record NC_137455.1, on the reverse strand, counting down.
ACGTGGCCATAGATGCCGAAAGCTCAGAAATCTAATTCCTAATCCTTATCCACATGTGACATAAACTAAAGAGAATTGGTTAACATATCTATTTGGTTACAATCAGGCACGTACGCAAGAATTTATTTCGAGAGGGGTCCAAAGCTTCTTGAACGTTAAATTCAATATGAGGATGACGTACACTGTGTATATTTAAATTCGTAAAATCACCCCTAGTATTAGAGTAAATTTACAGAAAAGTCAGGATTTCGGAGGGGGATCCGCACTCCTTCCGGACCCACCCTCCGCGTATATCCGTGGTTGCAACACATTTAGTTATTGGTATTAGCAAAGTGAATTCAAGGCTCGACAAGTCTAAGAAAAAGGAGAAAAATAACAGGTCTAGTTTGTACCATACAAACCTATTTAAAACATGAAAAATATTTTTTGTTTCACTTAACACGCTCCAAAACAAAACGCAAACATGTTTGCCGACGCTATATGAATGGTAATTAGCCACGCATTTAGGAGAGGCAAAAACAAGCTGACAGGAGGTGCAGTAAAAAATTATATAAATGCATCATTTGCTGCAAGCAAACAGGAAAAAAAATGTATCATTGATTAATGATGAACACATCTTTGGTGTTGTTTTGAAAAATTAATGAAAAATATTGCATGTCCAGAAACACACGTTTGTCATTTCATTTCCTAAATGTGTAGTTTTATTTTTCTACCCTCCTGTGATTATTTTTTTTCTTCTTTCAAAAGAGAGGAACATATTGCTAGGATATCCAGTTACTCTAATTTCAGAAAATTAAGATGGTCTGTTTGATAATATGTCATTTGTCAGGTTCTTAATTTTATCTTCTCCATCAATGTTTGTTAATCCTGAGGTAGAAAGGAGAAAATATCTGAGGCATCATTAATTCACGTTGAATTTCTTAAGTAAATCATTAGGACATAGATATTATTGACCCTTTAACGGTACTTTGGTATTCGTACTCTGTACGTTCAGTTAGAATGTATAAAAGAGCGTACATAAAGTCTATTATCTTCTGGAACATGGAATTCTCGGTTCGATCTCAGCTCGCACCAAGTGGGCTTTGTTGTGGACAAACAACGTGTGCGTGGCTTTTTTCTAGGAGTTCTCCCACTTTTTTAATTCCATCATTTTACTTATTATCATCATCGTTTCCCTTTGGCATGAGTATAATCGTGGAACGTTAAACTTCGAAGGAAAAGAACTTTACTATTGAACAATAACAATTATAGAGACAAAACACTGTGGTTTAAACTTCTTTTAACCATAAATAATGACTTAAAATTGTATTTCCTATTTTTTCAATATCCATTTTCTTAAACGGTATTCAACAATACCTTTCCTAAAACCAAAACAATCGGTTCAAACATCTTCCCAAAATAGGCAATGACTGAGAATTGTATTTGCTATCTTTCCAATAATATACAAACTTCCTCCAAGGATAGGCAATGACTGAGAATTGTATTTGCTATCTTTCCAATATTATTTTCTTTCTACAATTTTTTACAACACTTTCCTGAATCAAAACAATCAGTTCAAATTTCTTCGAACAAAAGACAATGACTGAAATTTGAGTTTTTTTAACCTTTCCAATATTAATTTCCTACTTCAAAAACAAATTTCCCAGTGCAAAACATTTGGCATTTGGATCAAACTTTTTATAAATGTAGGTAATGAATGAAAATTTTATTTTCTTCTATTCAATTTTACTTTCTATTTTACAAAATTTTCAATTAAACATTTGTTAAAATTTCTTCCTAAAATAGGCAATGGCTGAGAATCTATTTTCTACTTTTCCAATGTTACTTTGTTTCTTTCTTTCTTCCTAAAGCAAAATAATAGGTTCAAACATCTTTCAAGGATAGATACTAACTTAAAATTAAGGCTACTATTTTTCCAATGTCCCTTTCTTTCTTACAATATATAACAACATTCCTAAGACAAAAAAAAAAAAAAATCGGTTCGAACTTCTTCCAAAGATAGGCAGCGACTGAAAATATTATTTCCTTTTTTACAGTATTCAACAATAACTTTCATAGCTCTCCCTGCTAGTCAAGTGATTAGCTCGTGTGCATTTAGTGCACAAGATCTCGGATTCAATTTCCACTGAGAAAAAAATGAAATTTGAACTATTATAGTTGTTTGGGTTTCAACTTAAACTATAGATCCATTTTTATATACTCCTGCGCTGAAAAAAGACGCAGAACTCCAATCAACAAACAACTTTACCAATACAAAATGATTGGTTCAAACTTCTTCCAAGAATGGACAATGACTGAGAATTGTATTTGCTATTTTTTCAATATCACAAACTTCTTTAAAAGATAGGCAATGACTGAGAATTGTATTTGCTATCTTTTAGATATTATATTCCTTTTTCAATTTTTAAAACTTCCCTGAATCAAAACAATCGGTTCAAACATCCTCCCAGAATAGATATTGACTGAGATAGAGAATTGTGCTTGCTATTTTTCCAATATCATTCTAATATTCGAAAAGAATATGCAATGACTGACAATTGTATATGCTATTTTTCAAAATCATTCAAACTTCCTCCAAGTATAGGCATGACAGAATTGTATTTGCTTTATTTCAAAATCTTTCAAAGCTCCTCCAATAATAGGCGCTTACTGAAAATTGTATTTGCTATTTTTCAATATCATTCAAACTTCCTCCAAGAATAGGCAATGACTGAAAATTATATTTACTATCTTTTCAATACCATTCAAACTTTCTCCAAGAATGGGCACTGATTGAAAATTGTATTTGCTATCTTTTCAATATCATTCAAACTTCCTCCAAGAATAGGCAATGACTGAAAATTATATTTACTATCTTTTCAATATCATTCAAACTTTCTTCAAGAATAGGCACTGACTGAAAATTGTATTTGCTATTTTTCAATATCATTCAAACTTCCTCCAAGAATAGGCAGTGACTGAAAATTATATTTACTATCTTTTCAATACCATTCAAACTTTCTCCAAGAATGGGCACTGATTGAAAATTGTATTTGCTATCTTTTCAATATCATTCAAACTTCCTTCAAGAATAGGCAATGACTGAAAATTATATTTACTATCTTTTCAATACCATTCAAACTTTCTCCAAGAATGGGCATTGATTGAAAATTGTATTTGCTATCTTTTCAATATCATTCAAACTTCCTCCAAGAATAGGCACTGACTGAAAATTATATTTACTATCTTTTCAATATCATTCAAACTTTCTTCAAGAATAGGCACTGACTGAAAATTGTATTTGCTATCTTTTTAACATCATTCAAACTTCTTTCAAGAATAGGCACTGACTGAAAATTGTATTCGCTATTTTTCCAATATCATTCAAACTTCCTCCAAGAATAAGGAATGACTGACAATTGTATTTGCTATCTTTTTAATATCATTCAAACTTTCTTAAAAATAGCCAATGACTGAAAATTGTATTTGCTATCTTTTCAACATCATTTAAATTTTCTCCAAGAATAGCCAATGACTGAGAACTGTATTTGCTATCTCTTCAATATCATTCAAACTTCTTCCAAGAGTAGGCAATGACTGAAAATTGTATTTGCTATCTTCTCAATCATAATTATATTTTTTTGCAATATTCGACAATAAATTTTCTAAAAGAAACTTAAAACAAAAGAATCGGTTCAAACTCCTTCGAGGGATAGCAATTTTTTCCCCCTATTTTTCCAATATTACTTACTTTTTTACAAATATTTAACAACTTGCTTAACAATTTTTTTCATATTTTTCCAATATTAGGGTAAAGGCACCGAATATGGAATACTTTTTGTTTCTTCTTCATTTCTCAGAAATGCGTATTCTAGAATAAAAATATTATACATCATAATACTTGTGGTACTTTTGCAAAACAAAATACAAGTATGAAAGTGTGTTCCACATTATTGATTTTTTACAATATTACAAAATTGAAAGAAACTCCATTTCCCATATTAGGCACACCCCGCTCCTAATATGGAACACTACCTGTTCTTAAAATGGAATACTAGAACAAATGCATGTGTCTACCTACAATACGACATTTAGACAACTCGAGCATGGGCGATGCATTTGAGCAATTTATTTGTTTATTTAAGGAATAAATTTACTTAGATATTAGTTCAAGGAAAGAAGCATATGAAGTGTTCAAGCCTCGAACTCCGAAATCACATAGGCCCTTAATATAAGTCTAGGAATTGAAAAGGACTCGGTCCGGCCTCCAGAAAAGTACCATCTCTTCATACGCCTGATGGGACTGAGGAAAATAAGGGAAAATCTCGCTCAGAATGGGCGGTCTTAGCAGTGATCGTGCCCATGCTCGAATTATCCAAATGTCGCGTTGTAGGCATTGCGGCCTATAGGTCTATAAGGGAAGTAAACAAAAATTACATAACATTCTTAAGATAATTAAAACATAAAACAGCAGAAATACCAGAATTCTACGTAGTACAAAGATAATTATCGAACTTGACTGGACTTATTCATTATTAGGCCTATGTTTGTAAAATGCTTGTAAAATGAAATATTCGGGGAAGCAAACTACGTGCGACAAATAAAGTGTACAAAAATATCCTATATAAAGAAAAAGTTCAAACCTACTGGATTAGTGTCTTTCAAGACGTCCAAAATTTTAATTTCAGTTTTGCTTTGCAAAACACTGGCCACAAACATATTTTTTTCCATCTTTCATGGGACACGTTTCGTGGGACCATCTTTTACAAAATGTCCACTTTAACCAATCTCCCTACCCTGCACTAAGCGACCATAATTTACCACAATGTCCACATTCCTCATCATCGTCATCATCAGTGAGATCACTTAAACTATCACGATCTTCGTTCAAATCACTCACTGACTCTTCAGATTAACTTTCTAACTTGTAGCCACTTGATGTCCTTATCTTTGTCTGTTTCGATTATATTTTTTTTGGGAGGGGCTTGGAAAGTTAACCTTTTTTTAACTACTTGCAGAGATGAGGTGAAGGCCCGTTGTGATGAGGTAGAGGCAGCTTCTAAATCATTTTTGTGTAGAGTGCTCGCAACTACTTTAGCCTCACCTGGCTTTCGACCAAATGTGTTGCAATGCTGTGGCTGTAGTTGTGGACTCAAATGCTGCAATGCTGTGGTAGCAGACTCACTATTTCAATCGGTACTGTCGTGCTGTTCTCTTCATTTTGCACTGTAGACGACACGGTATTTGGGACATTTGAACTAATAAATAATCTCTGAAAATTTCATTCAAATCGGTTCACGCATTCAGGAGTTATCGCGAGACACACAGGCAGACAACACAAATGCCAAACGTCTCGACTAGGAGACGTTCGTTGACGCTAGGTCTAAAATAATGTCAGGCCTGTCAGTCCGCGTCACTCGATTTGGCGTATGGAGTCAACCAATAAGCTCGCAGTGCGCTGATTCCAAACCTTCAGTAAGAAATTTAATCTTTCGTAGTTGATTTTGTTCATATTTATGGTCATTTACGAATGATTAGAAACCTCACTGAAGGTTTGCCAACAGCGCACTGCAAGTTTATTGGTTGACGCCATACGCCAATTCGAGTGACGTGGACTATAATATAACTTACAATTCAGTTATTCTTCTTCACTTCTAGTTCACATACGTATGAACCTATTTAGGAATATTCCATATTAGGATTCTGCTAGTATTCCATATTAGGGAAATTGCTATTTTGGATAGTTCTCTTCCTGCACGCGTTTACGTGATTCTCAGTGTGCTGAATCTTTATGCCCTTATGGTACACTATATATGTAATCTAAACAACACAAACTCAAAGACAATACATGCCTTTTTGCGTACATTCAGCAGCTTGGAAGGGTACTTCCGAAAAACTCAAGTTCTTTAGAAAAATATTCTGCAACAAAAGAAAATGTTTTGTTATCGTTCGGCAGCAAACCACTCATGCGCAGACTGAGGGTGTCACTGTGTATAAGTTTACGTAAAGTCTTCTCTGCGACAGCACATAGTAGACGAATTAGTCTGGTATTTCATATTAAGAACGTATTCCATATATAGCGCACCCACCCTACTTTCTTTTTCTAGAAATATTTAACAACTTTCCCAAAGCAAGATAATAGATTTAAACTTCTTCCAAGGATAGCTAATGATGACTGAGAATCCAGATTCCAATCTTTTCAATGTAACTTGCTTTCTTACACCATGTAATAAGTTTTTTTTTTTTTTTTTTTTTTTTTTTTTTTAATAATCGGTTCAAACTTTTTCCAAGAGTAGATGCTGTTACATGCAAATATTACTCCCAGAAAATTTTATCTTATTTATTTTCCCAATATTTCTGTATTTCCTACAATATGCAACAATATCTCGTACAAAATCTTATAAAACAAACTTATCCGATCCAAACTTCGTGCAAGCATAAAGGATGATTATATGAGGCGCCTAGTATCAAATGTCGCCAAATCCATTTTTTTTTTTTTCGAAGTTGTGTTATACGTATATCGCTTGTTATATCTTTGATCTAAATAAATTCCATGGAAACTGTATTTTATTAAAAGCTTAATATTTCATACTAAAAAACGAGTTCAAATATGGGACTTTGTATGTGTAGAGCATATGGAGTTTCACTGCACGTTTTGTGAGATTACTCGAAACTAAGCGAAATGGATGTGGCGGATTTTTATACTAGGCGCCTCATATACGCAATGTTACCTGGGGTAATTAATTTACTTATCTTTACATTGTTACTTATAATACCCACAGTAACTTTCATAAAAACAAAGCTCTTAAGTTCAATCTTAAAAATAACCAATTTGCTTACATAGGTTTATCTGAAGTTGTATTTCATTTCTTTTTTTAAATATCATTTTTCACCTTAAATAACTTAGCAAAAATTTATTTATTTCAACAATCACCAGATACAGCTCAGAAGCCATTATACACTGGATATCTAACAACATCAATAACAATGGAAAGGATTTGGGGAGGTATCGGTCAGGGCCTATTTAGTAGGTGCCATCCAGGCATTTGCCTGGTAGGACAAGGGAAACCTTGAAAACCCCTGGTAGAATGATCAGCATCGGGAATCAAACCCACAACCTCCCAAATGCGAAGCCAACGTTCTATCACTTGAGCTACTTCGCTTTCAAAAACAAAACATTAGGTTTAAACTTCTTCCAAAAGTAGTTAATGGCTATGTGCAAAGATTAGTCTATGAGAATTTTGTATTTTACTATTTCAATATTACTCACTTTCTTACAATAGAGAACAATATTTCTTAAAACTCTTATTCAAAGAAAACTTTTCCTTCAATCTCCTTCCAAGGGTAAATGCAGTAAATTTTATCCAAAAGAATGTAACATTTCCTATTATAGAAGTATTTTAAAACTAATTTCTGTCATTTAATTTTCGAATAATTATTTAAAACGAATGTCTTTGATGTGTAGTATGGGGTTTGATTCTTGCTAGTCACAAAGCTCTCCGTGTTGATTCAGCTTTTGAAAAACAATAGGAGAGCTACTTCAGTTAACAGATAAGAAGCTAGAAATAACTGTAGTGGGGGTAGATGTGATAACTATATATCATCCAACTATGATAGAAGCTACCGTCTAACCCATAAGTGTTCGGTTTTTAAAACTCCTCTATGCTATTGCACATTAAAGATCGACTGTGTCAATTCAAAACAATGACTCTGTGTTACCATATTTACGTTAAAGTTCGTTACATGTCTGGTGGTACTTCAACTAAAGTGCATTTGTAAAATGAATTGTTAAAATGGTAGCGGTTATGTCAACTACTTGACATGGTCTTTATGGGTTCAAGTAAGAAAAACAGAATCAGATGGCAGCTCTTCTGCTGGTATAAATTTTGTCAGAATTCGACGTGCAATAAAATTATTTACGTGAAAAATAATAAGCAATATATTAATTGTTTGTTACTTAATAATCATATCAAATATACCGTGTAAACTTTTGCTCATAGCCAAAAATTATAATTAATATAAACTCTCAACACTAGTTACTTAGATAATTGGGATATTTTGTCAAGTTAATGTTCACGTTAAGCATAAAAAACTATTATGCATGCTACAGTATAGCTGTATCTATCTGATACGGAGAATTTCGAGGCAGCTGTGAAGCATTTGCGAAGTCATTGTTCTAAACAATTGAAAGTTTTGGTTGATTACTGAGGACTGATACACTTAGACTAGACTGTTTATGTCAGTACCATGCGTTCACAAAGCAAGCTGGAGTATTTCTAACACCAAGACAATATACATAGAAAGAATACTATCCTCCTGAGACCCTGCGTATTGCATACAATACGCTTTTCGAACGCCCGTCATCGATACGAATATTTAAGAACATGCCCGAATCTCGGTTATTGTATTCGAGAAGTGTCGAAATTGCTGCAGAAAAGGCAGCTGGGTTTTGTTTTTACCTACAGGTGGCTCTATTGTCTGCTGAAGGCGGGAAAAAGACAATTGGGGTTATGGACGCATCTGATCCAGGTACATTGATTGAATAATTTCTCAGAAAATAAAACATAGTGCACTAAATTTCAAGTTTAATGATTTACATATTTTATGCTTATATTACGAAGGGAAATATACAATTTTCCTTGTGTATTGTATGGAATACATAGCAATTTGAGACCCAAAGTACTGCAATTTGTTTGTTATATTTGTTTCCACTCCTATTTTCTTCCTTAAAATATTTAACAATAATATTTGTAAGAATAATTTTGTTTCTTATATTTTTCAATATTACGTTCTTCCTTTTGATATTCAACAATAATTCTAATAAAAACGATGTTGTTTCCTATATTTGTTTTCAGTATTATTTTCTGTCTTAAAGATTGAACAGTAAGTCCCTCGAGAACCATTTCATTTCTTTCACTTTCAGTATTATTTTATTTCTTTCAATATTCGCTATTGAGTTTATTAAACACAAAATCATCCAGTTCATTGCACTTCTAAGGTAATTTCTGAGAATTTTATTTCCTATTTTCAACGAACTTAATAAGTTCGTTACTAAATTCTCTCTCTCTCTCTCTCTCTCTCTCTCTCTCTCTCTGTGTGTGTGTGTGTGTGTGTGTGTGTGTGTGTGTGTGTGTGTGTGTGTTATTTTCATTTTTTTTAATTTTGAGCCCTCGATTCGATAGAGCACCAAAAACTATCTGAGAAAGTAATTGATATTTTCGCGTCACTCTTACCGTTCCAGAGATATTGGCCAAAAAAAAAAATGGCCGATTTCGGGAGATTTAAGGAGCCATTTCTTGGGAACCTTAAGTCATAAAGAGATCATATTGGTGTTGATCAATACCTAAGAGGATGGTGAACATTCTGGTTCCAAATAGTAACCGATGACTACTGGCCAACTGGCCACCGTTCTCCAGATATTGGACAGAAAAGTTCTAATTTCGGAAGATTTAAGAAGCCATATCTCAGGAATCATAGGTCATAGAAAGATGATAATTTGCAAAATTTTTCAATTTTAAGCCCTCAATTTTGAGCACGTATCTTCATAAAACAACATTTGGTAGAAAGTTTTAACAGGACCTTTAAACAAAACATGTGAGATAAAAAATGAGTACTCAAGGAAATTATAGTTGGATAGATATATTACAAGAATTGTTTAATGAGTATTATTTAATAACAAAGTACATAGAACAATTAAAGCCTGTAGAGGTTAATAAGAAAAAAATAATTCTTTTTAAGTTCATTCTAGCAATGCTCTTGGAACATTCTCAACTGGTTTAAATATTACTTTTTCTTATAATTCAATAATAACTCTACCTCTGGTGCTTGGGGTCCGGAGTTCGATCCCAGCCCCCGCCAAGTGAACTTTGTGGTGGACAAACACCGAGTGCGTGGGTTTCCTCGGGGTTCTCCCGTTTCCTCACACTTTCTTCATTCCACCATTTCATTCATTACTCATCATCACCGTCTCCTTTAGCCCAACCGACATCACCGTGGGACGTAAAACTCAAAGATTTCATTTCATTTTCAATAATAACTCTAGACAATGACTATACATGGATTAATCCGTAAGGAATCAAACCTAGAACTTTGCTCATTAGCCAATGGCCACGAAATTTCAGAGAAAAAAATTATAATTATTCGTTCCTACTGAAATTGCAACTAATATGAATTTTTAAAAAGTAAATCGAGATATTAAATTTATATATTCCACAAGACCATTAAACTGCTTCAGGATTATTATAGCTCTAGATTCAAAGGTTGTTGTCAGATTTGAGAAATGAATTTTTTAAAGTCTGATTTGCATATAAACATTGATCATTAGCCTCCTGACCAAACAGCTACCTCCGTTTCCCTTCGGACTACTGAAAGTAGTCTCTTCTTGAAGACATACGAGAATCGGTATCAGCCAACCTGCCTATATACATCAAACTAGACGTAGTAGACAGCCATCTGGTCGCTGGTAGAAATGATAAATTATCTGCTACATTCCAACGAAGGATCAATTCAAATTAGTCCGCACGACATGAGTACTGTACTCTGTACTGTTGGCTCTTTCCGTTAGCCCCTCTTTTCCCCCTCCCCCCTAAGTTCTCTCAAACCATCTTTCCCCTCTTCACCATTTTTCTTTTGGTACAGCATACTTCAAATGCACAAACACCAGTAGACGTGAATTACGAAGTTACAAGTAACCGACATTCTAAATATGCTATTCAAATTACACGCTTGCTTTCAAATCCATCTGTCTAGTGTATAGCTAGCAACTGACACATGAACGCTGTAAGAATCGACAATATTAGTATCCTTACCATAAATCAATTTTTCTCAACATATTTTCGAAACAAATCAGGGTACGTTACTAAAATCACATCAAAATGCGTTACTTATCATACAATATTATTACCCTATAGAAGGAAAAAAACTGTCCAGATATGATACATATCATTCAAAAGACCTTACCAAGATGAACAAAATTACACCCTTGAAGTGAACTAAACTGAAATAAGTCCATAATCAAGGATTTCATTAAGATATTAGCAAGAGTACCTATAAACTACGGATAATGAGATGTAATAAACAAAAAAGAAAATACTATGGTCCGAGATTGGATCCCTGTGGTATTCCAAAAATAAACACATTATTGAACTTGAAACCTGATATCACATGACCATAATATTGTAATGTCTTGCTACGGCAAAATACCATTGTCAACTTATCATCGTAACATTAAACAAAGCTACAGTGAATCTCTAGCAATGATACTGCCATAGTATCCTCAATAAATTACATTCTACTGGTTGATGTTAAAGTAAATAATAGTTGATCGTTGTTTTATATCACCTCTTGATATACTGGGATATAAATTAACAGCTTCGTCACGCCAACATATTGTCAGTGATTCATTATAATATTATTGTCCAATCTTTTTACCATATTTTACCGTAAGTTCAGCAAACATATTTAGAATATTACCTTAAAGTGGGAAAATTAAAATTTAGTTTTACGTCCCACGTTATGCTATGTAAGCTAAAGGGGACGTTGATGAAAATGAATAAAATAGTGGAATGAGGAAAATGGGAAAACTCCGAGAAAACCCACGTATACGATGTTTTGTCCATTGTACCCACCACAAAATTCACTAAGTACGAGTTAGAATCGAGCCAGGGATCTCATGCACCAGAGGTGAACGCTCGCTCAGTGAGCCAACGCGGTGCTTTTATGTTAAAATAGAAGTGTACATAGATGACTGTAAATTAACTGAAAATTAATTCTTAAAACGCTGTGCCTAAATAGATTTTTATGCAAACAAATTTTTAATTGCCACTATTTGAATATAAGTTAAAGTTGATTCCTAGGTAAACATTGATGTCATTACTGTAGACAAAGAAGTACTATACACCGTAGGAAAAGAATACTGTGTGTTTCAGATAATATATCCTGTGCCTATCGATCATAAGTATCTGGACTTTAACGGGTGAAACAAAAATTCAGGTAGAAAATTGTCAAACGACTCATTGAATGATCATATTTGGCACTCTACAGTGGAATCCTTATGAGTTACCCAAAAATAATAAATGGAAAGGTGCCCGACACAAACAACTTCCCGACAAAAGTTGTTTTCTATAATCGTCAATTGTGTATCAGATGACATATCATTGTTTTGTAATTCTTGGATGATCCTCAGGTTCCACGACGATAGAGTCCTGTACTGCAAGCAGAACGGTCCAACAGACTGCAACCTCTGACTTCATTTAAATGTCTATATTGTAATGATCCCCTCCTTCAGCGCAAGCACATAATCTCACAACACGCGCTACTATTTACAAACAATATAAGCAGACAAGAAACTACAACAAGAAAGACACGAAACCAAGACGACGGAGCCCTAGAAGGAACGAGCCACCAGGAGACCATCTACAAAAGCGCAGCCTGAGGAGGAACTAGCTATCAGTTTGACCGCTAATCAAATAACCAACACCCGCTCCTGAGGTGGCCTTGGACTACTGAGTTCACCTTTACCTAAACCCGAGGTCGCTTTGGACTAGGGAATCCTAACTACAACCAAACCTCGCGAAGCTGCTTTGGGCTGAGGAGATTTCCCGCAAGACTCATCTGAAAGCCTGTCAGTGCTCTGGAGGCTGCTTTGAGTAAAAGGGGCACCGTGCAAAATACCTTTTTCCTTCATCTTCGTCGCTTAGAAGGACAGACTTAATGAAATTTTTCTTTGTAAATTCAAAGATATTTATATTTAAATCTTTGATAAAATTGATGAAGGAGAAACACCCGGACCGTTATTGACTCTATCTCAAAGACATTACAATATTTATTCAAAGCTTTCACGTCGAGAATGGCCTGAAGCAAGTAAATGTGTTGTCGTCATTATTATTATTATTATTATTATTATTATTATTATTATTATTATTATTATTATTATTATTATTATTATTTCTGGACTACGCTACAAGAAAAATTAAAGATAGTAACTATAACCTAGAGCTGAATGGCACTCATCAGATTATGGACTATGCTGATGTAAATCTGAAAAAGGATGATAGGAAGACAATAGAAATAAATGCAGAGGCTATATTAAATGCCTGCATGGACATGAGTTTAGAAGTAGGCTTAACTGCAGAAAAACCTAACTACATAGAAATTAGCTGTGGTCGTTGCATCGTAAATTATGGGTAGGTTAAAATATGAAGTAATATATTTTTGACAAAGTGGACGCTTTCGAATATCTAGGATCAGCTTTAAGAAAATCATATTCAGGAAGAAATTAAATGTCGACTGAAAGCAAGAAATTGATGATTCAGTCCAATTTTAGTTTTCCTCAGTGCCACTCAAAATCAAATCAACTCAACCGAATGATGAGATTTACCTTTGATGTATAGACGATGATCGACCTTGTGTCCACATTCTCTTTCCCATTGACAATGTTTTTTTATTATTATTATTATTACATTTTAGGCGTAACTGAGTCACTTTATATACAAGTGTATATACATAATGTATATTATCTGTATCATATATTAGCAATGCAATTATTAACCTTATCATCGGATTCATGCATCACCTGTTTAAGGGACTTACTTATTTTGTTTTACATTTATTACAGAATTGTTCAGCCCCCACTTTTAAGAATGAGACATTGTATACTTTATATGACATCACCAAGGGCGCCGATTTCTCTGTAAATTTCGGGGGGCCCATTCAGATGCAGAAGGCATATATATGAGGACTTAAAGACAAATTGCATTCAAATTATGCCAAATATTGTACATTCATAAATACAATAGGGGGACCCACATGAGGTTTGGGGGCCCCCCGACCCCCCCAGGATCGGCGCTCTTGGACATCTTTAATTAACACAGTCATTTTTGTTTAATTTACATTACGTTCACACGCGTTGAGTATTGATATTATTAAAATTGTGTTACTTGGCGCTTCTCATCCATCCTGACACCTAACGCAGACAAATTCGTATCTCTTCCATATTATGATCACCAATTAGACATTTGTTGTCTTCTTTTGTAAAAGTCAATGCACTATCGAGACAGGATATGAAGCTGTCTTTGTGTGTTTAGTTCAGAGCTGTACACAGAATTTCATGAATGGTGTTTCGAAGTCCAAAGTCCATATCATTTTAGGTGTTTGTATTCACATCTTAATATGTAAAAAATTTTAATTTACATATAAGTATCTTGATAAGATTTTCACATAATATCTTGATCAAAGGCGGTAAAAGATCGGACCACATCTTGCGTACGGCATTAATGAAGGTAAAAGCTCCACATTTCCATTGACTTCAGTACTCGTGAAGATGAGTCAGCGCTACACTCTGACCTCCTTACTTCAAAAGGTTACTCCAGATACTTCTTCTTTAAAGAGGTTGGATAAACCTCACAATCGCATTGAAACGTAGGTAGGAGAAAAATTTCCTGTCCCTACGGCCGTCCAGTTAGCCAAAGTTGACGCCGTGCTGAACTGACCATGCTACCAAGGCTTGAGCACTGTGTCTTCTTTACCTGTTATTGAAGGTGTGCTACTAACTTTGGCGGAATTTAAGCAGATTGAACTTTCTCGAGGTTTGTTGTTCGCCATCTGGAGTAACAAACAATACAGCTGCCATTAGCTAACTAACTAACTCTATGGCCTATGATTCCCGGAGGTTCAATGCCGCATTCACAAAAACTCTCCATCGACTTCCGTCCTTTGACAACTCTACTTTGTATTCCTATTTCTGCGAGATCCATCTTAATATTATCCTCCCATCTGTACCTACATATTCCTAATGGTCATTTTCCGATTGATTTTCCAGTTAAACTTTTGAAAGCGTTCCTACTTTCTTCAATTCTGCCTACTTGATCTGCTCACCTGAGCCTCCTAGACTTCATGACCCTAACAATGTTAGGTCAACCGTATGAATCATTCAGTTCCTTGTTATGAAGTTTTCACTATTTCCCATTCTCGTCCTTTTAGGTTCGAATAATTACCTGAGGATTTTCTTTTCAAATACTTTTAGTAGCGCTCTTCTGGCAAAGTAAGCGAATATGTTTTGCAACCGCACATTACTACAGGCATGATTATTGTTTTATAAATTTTAAGCTTCAAATTCTTCGGCAGAATTCGCACGGAGAAAGAGTTTGAACTGAATAATAGTCAAAATCCTTTCTTTCAGTAAATATTTAATTTCGTCTTAGATATGATTTTGGTTAATTAACGTTGGTCTCAGGTATTTGAAAGTATTTTCTTTTTCGAAAGTATTACTTGATATTTTTAACGTATCCACAGTTTGCAGCATTATGGTCATGGTGAATTTCCACGCATTTGATTTTTCTCCACATTTAGTTCTAAACCTATATCCTTGCAGTCGTTTGATAAAACCTCTGTATTTCTTTCTATTGTCCTCATATCATCGTCTATCAGGTTGACATTCATCTGCCATTACAATAAAACCAATGCTCTCAGTTTGTTAATCTGAACACCTACCACTGTAAATATCACAAGCTTAATGTAAAAGTACTAATAGTAGACACTTACTAACGGGCTTTTATTGTAAATGTCCCTCTTACAGTTCAAGATAAAATTTCCTGACTCATATTTTATCAAGATAAACTATTTGTATACCTAAATTACAAAAATCAAACTAGCTGTGTACTAAGGAAAAGATTCTTCTCCAATTACTTGGAGTTCTTTTCACAGATCGACCCAAAAAAACATCAGTGATGGTCATTCGCACACTTTTTTTCTTGTTTGATCTTAGTTTCTCTCCTTTTTTTATCTCTGGTATTGTTTCTTTTGTTTCCTTGTTTGTTTGTTTGTTTGTTGTGAAATCCAAACTAATTAACGACTCTCCAATCCAGATGCTCCAGTTTGGACCAACATTCGCTACGCCCACCGTGTCACATAGAACCCAATGACAAGAGGTCGTCCATGAACGTAACCAATCAATCCATTCCAGCCGTGATTGCAATGTCAGCTTTCTTTGTTTGTTCCCTTTTTTACTTTTTTAATTCTTCCTTGTCCACTGACACTGGTCATCTCCTTTTTCTACTAATATTTTCTTTGTTTCTTTTCCCATCGTTCTTTGTTACCTACTTTCACGGTTTTTGTTGTCAAAATGTTCTTTTTCTTATGCTGTCAATCTTAAGAAGAAAAGAAAAAACTATTCACAAAAATATGCTTACTTCTAGCCGAAACCGTGGCATATGTTAGTTGTACCAACATTAGGGCCAACGACACAGGCTATATAAAATGTACTGTAAATCTACAGCGCAATATGAAATCAAGTTGGTTAATTGTTCGTTGCTATACATTACATTATTGCTGATAAGTGCTTTTGCTTTCGTTGGTTAATTGTGTTTACTTTTAGTTACTAATGAATATACTAGTGCTGATGCATTATTTTTGTTGGTTAATTGTTTAGTCTTGGTTATTCAAACATCATTTTCGTTGGTAAAATTTGCTTACTCTTGGTTACTAATGAATATATTAGTGCTTAAACATCATTTCTGTTGGTTACTTCTGTTTACTCTTGGTTAGTAATGAATATACTAGTGCTCATACAACATTTTTGTTTGTTAATTGTGTTTACTCTTGGTTACTGATGAATATACTAATGCTCCTACATCATTCTCGTTGGTCAATTGTGTTTACTCTTGGTTACTAATAAATATACTATTGCTCAAACATAATTTTTGTTGGTAAATTTTGTTTACTGTTGATTACTAATCAATATACTATAATTTAGTGCTGCTACATCATTTTTGTTGGTTAATTGTATTTACTCTTGATTACTATTCAATATACTAGTTCTCAAACATGATTTTCATTAGTTGATTGTGCTTATAGTAGGTCGCTAAAAATGCTATTGTTACTGGTAAGTCGTTTTCATTAGTTCATTTTCTTTATTGTTGATTTCTAGAAATTATATTGTTGCTGATAAATCATTTCTTTGTTAGTTTATTGTTGGTCGTTAAAAATTTTATATTGTTGTTGATAAATGATTTTCACTGGTTGATTTTTTATTGTTGGATGCTAAACGGATATAGCCTACGTACTGAATTTACACTTTTGAGTAACATGCGCACTATCTTAATTGCTGAACACAAACAAAATAAGGAATCAAACCGGGCTATATTAATGGAGTACTACAAGAAGAATCACGTTCATTATACCCTATGTGTGGTATGAAGAAACATAACGAGATAACATTGCTATTTATCGTTTAAAAATTACATTTCGTAATTCTTTCACGATCTCAATGAGAACTTTCTTGAATTCTTGTAGTTATGTTATGTCTACTATCGAGTAACACGTCAGCCAGAATGGTAACAATTTTCCTCTAGATATTTTCTTCAAGACCTGCCATCGTTTGCAGACTTCCGTATTCAATCTTTCTTTAAGATATCCTCACAGGAAGTACTCGAATGAGTTTAGATCACGTGATTTGGCTGGCCAGTTGATATCGTTGAACCTTGAGTTGATTACGAAAATCACCCTGTTAACTTTATATGTTGTGCTCAATTCTCTACAGCCTGTATCTTTTAAGGATATGTTGTAAATCCTCTTTCGAAATTCTCGGATCACTTATGCGGGAAATGCCAATATGCGAGCAGACTTACCGGAGTTTAACTTTCTCACGTTCGTAACACTGTAAAATGTTCGGGGTCTTTCCGGAATGGGTCTCCTGTTAACATTATCTGTCTTACGGAAATTATGCAGAGCACGTAGCCTGGCGTTTTTAAAAAATGTTGATAGAATTTCCTTTGTGCAGTGGTGTCCACTATTCAGATGCTTTCCACAACACATGCAATTTCGTTCGGAGCCCACTTCCGATAATTCACTGAAAATAAACAAGAATAACTTTATTAATTACAATTCAGAAATTCACGCTTTACAATATAATACATTTTTTAAAAAAAGAAATCGTTAATGCATTTATTGCCCAGGAAGTGAAGGAAAAAAATGGCCTACCCAATACGTACGAGGGATATACGGAAAAAGAGAAACAAACGGGTGAGTAGAAAGGTTGCATAGAACTTTATGTGTGCTTCTCACCGATTATTTTTCATCTCAGTCAATGATCAATTGGCAACAAACAAGAAAGGATTAAATTATTTGTCTTCTCTGTTCGAGTTGTTTGGTCTCCTTTTATTTAGTTTTTGTCAAAAGGGAGAGAAAGAAAAAAAGGAGAATTTTAGTATTTAGTAGTTACTAGAACAAGGATCAGAGAGCTTCAACGAAAATTTACACATATCTACAAATTCCATTTGGTTCAGTGACTCCAAGAAAAGTTGTGCTGATTGGTTATTTAAAAGTTATAGCACTTTTATAACCACCATGAGCCTCAAAATCCTGGAAAAAGAGCTAAAGAAAGAAAAGAATTCATAGATATTCAATGAGTTTTCCAGAGTAGTTATTTGTTATCACGGTTCAATAAGGTATATAATAAATACTGCCAATTAGTGTTCAAAATTATATTGGTACTTTTCGGTTGTTTCCGACAGAAACTCCTCACCAAATCAATAGACATGAAAGGAATTCTTAAAAAGTACGTGTCCTAACGAGGGTGGGGTCAAGAATAGAGCTTCTAGTGAACCTGAAGTTAGGGAAATTAAACTCTGTAAGTAAACCTCTCAATGAAAATGATTGTGCCCCCGAAAACTCCTGAGGGAAAAGAGGGGCACCTTCCAGAAAATTCAAAATTGTTCTTCTCTTATCCAAAAAGTGCACAATGTGATGATTCCCTGATGTGGGAAGTGAGAAATTCGAGTTTGACGTTCCACGATTATGCCTGCGAGGCTAAAGTGAGAAATTTGGTTTATGTACGAATTAAAAATATAAATCTTATACGAATCGTATAATATACGAATAAACTATAAATCTTAATTAAAAATATAAGATTAGGCGTTTTCAGCGTTTTCAGAAACCCTGCTTCTAAGAGAGGAAAGGAAGGCATTTTTTTCAACATATAAGTTTTCGATTATTTATTCGGAAAATGCCCAATGTGAGGAGTCATTTATTTGGAGAAATTCTCAATTAAAAATCAGGAAATATGTGTTTCAATGATTTCGAAAATTCAACTCCTGAGCGAGGAGGTAAGAAAAAGTGTAATTTCTGTAATATTTAATTTCTTTCTTTCTTTCTTTCTTTCTTTCTTTCTTTCTTTCTTTCTTGTTTATTTATTCATTCAGAAAAAGTCCAATATGTGGGTTCTCTTAAGTTGGATTGGGAAATTCGGTATACAAACTTTCAATCAAAAATTGAGGAAAAGGGAAAATTTCTTCGATATACACATTTTTATTGTTTTTTCTTCTCTTTATTTATTACTTATTCTTCTCACGCAAAGAACGGATACTTCTGTTCGTATTGAGCAGAATCCTAGTACTTCATACATTTACCGTAACAAGGGAAAGAAATACAAACTGACTCAGTGCGGCGCTCGGAGAGTATGTATGAACAATTCTCAGAACTCCTTGTAGCTGTGGAGCACGTTTGCACTCACCTATGTGTAAATACAGCCTTACATTATTTTGGTGCGAATGAAATGTCCTCATCAAATACTTAATCTCTGGCTACATTCTGCTTCCAATACTACTTTTGAAATATTTATCCTATACATCTGAGGATTATTTATGATGTTTGTCACTATTACTTGTAAACATACTTCTATATTACTAATGGCCAGTGGAGGATCCAGGAGGGGTGATCGGTGCGATCGCCCCCCAGAAGAGGAAAATTTTTTTAAAATTTTATATATAAATAAAACCCATCCCAGAGTTTGGAGCTCTTAAAAGTAGCTCTAAATAGCAGTATTACAACTCACAGCTCCCCCCCCCCCAGAAGTCCGTCCTGGATCCGCCCCTGCTAATGGCTAGCTCCTATCAATGTACTTCTTAATTCTGAACTTCTTATGGATAACTCCTACTAAGTATTTCTGTATGACATTTCAACTTCGTAACATTCCTCTTATGTCAGATTTTGCTTGGGGCAGAGTGCGCAAGACCTTTCGATACCATTAGATATTCAGCTTCTTCATTAATATAGCTATTGTTATACTATTGATTAAAATGCAGGGTATTTATATCAAACTCCAAGGGGCATTTGCTCTTCTGAAGCCCAAAGTGATTCCCCTGCTTTTAAATATTATTGCTACCACACGTTGTCGATTGCTTACGCCTCATAAGTAAACTATCATCAGGTGTATTCTACCATTATTGGCAGGTCATTTGCCGTAACTGAGAAGCTTCCGTGCTCCATGGTTTTCCGCTAACCTCTTCGTCTTCACGTACGATTTTCTGTTTTGATATCGTCCATTAATTGTAGTATCTTTCGCTCCCTCTCTCCTGCCACCTACCCTCTAGCTCATCCCTCATGATATAATTCCTTCTTAGTCAATGTCCCAACATGTTTCTCTTCCTCTTGTGAATAATATCGTAAACCGTTCTTTTCTGTCCCACCATTTCTAAAACTTTCTCGTTCGTTTTCCGCTCGACTCAGCTCTCTATTCTTCTCCACATCCACATTTCGAAATCTTCCAATCGCTTTCCTTTATTTTTGAGTACTGTGCATGTTTCTATCCCATACGGTACACGAAGCATTTTATGAGTCTTTTTCTCAATTCTTTGTTCAAAACAGAGTTTTCTTCCTCCCACAAAACAGAGTTTTCTTCCTCCTAAAGGCTTCTTTTTCCCATTCGTATCCTTGCTTTTATTTCACGGAAATGTAAAATATTATTTAGAGCCAGGAATTTTCTTTCAAAATATTGATAACATTAGAAGCAGGAACTGTTTGAGACATTAATAACTAAGAAATGTTTGAAAACATTGATAACATTAAGGATAACAAATATGTTAATATATTAATAACATTAGAGGTAAGCAATGTTTAAGTTTAAGACATTGCATTTACTGACGACAAATACTGTACTATAACATTATGTGCTTATTAAGTGTTCTAGTAGAAATTTAAAATGTTGGGAGTGGCCTTTATAAACCAGACTCATTATATATATTATGACATATATTAAAAAGAGTGAATTATGTCTAACAGTGTGAAGCTACGGTAGACTATAGGAATTCAAAACTTAAATTTGAAGTGGTATATCTTTAACTACTGGTTGCAGTAGATTAATAAAATCATAAAATAGAACCTGTTCATCAGACGCTGAATCCGTATCAAAAAGCCATTACTCGCTATCTCTTCGGCTTTTGGCTTCAGGCAAAGCGAGTAATGGCTGAATCCATATCAAAAAGCCATTACTCGCTATCTCTTCGGCTTTTGGCTTCAGGCAAAGCAAGTAATGGCTGAATCCATATCAAAAAGCCATTACTCGCTATCTCTTCGGCTTTTGGCTTCAGGCAAAGCGAGTAATGGCTGAATCCTTATCAAAAAGCCATTACTCGCTATCTCTTCGGCTTTTGGCTTCAGGCGAAGCGAGTAATGGCTGAATCCATATCAAAAAGCCATTACTCGCTATCTCTTCGGCTTTTGGCTTCAGGCAAAGCGAGTAATGGCTGAATCCATATCAAAAAGCCATTACTCGCTATCTCTTTGGCTTTTGGCTTCAGGCGAAGCGAGTAATGGCTGAATCCATATCAAAAACCATTACACCATATGCTTTACTGTTTTTATTCTATGGCGATAAACGTTGAAGCTGATACAGTGAAACCTCCCTTAACGGATACCTCTGAATAATGGATACCACTATAATACGGACAGATTTTTTTGTCCCGGCAAAAATATATGTTCTCTTACAAAAAAAAATCCCTTTTACGAACACTCTCAGATACGGACTCGGACAGTCCTCCCCCTTCTCCTCAAACATTTCAATAAGCTCTTTATAACGAACAGGAATTATTTTTCGTTTTGGGGCATATTACACACTGTTAAAAAGGGTTTCTTAAATTCGAGAAAATATTCCTCGTATTTGAGAACATCCGTTTCTTATCTGTGCACCGAGTAATACATTCTTAAAAGTGAGATTTCGATTTTCTCAAATCATTTTGAGAAATAATGACTCAAATGCGAGGAATTATGTCTCATTTCTGAGGGTGCAAATGCTTTCTAAAATTTGAGAAAAAATGTATTTTTTCTTAAAATTGAGAAAGTAACATTTGAGGAAATGAGACGTATAACCCCAATTTTGAGAAACACATTTCCCAAAAAGATTTGAGAAATATCTCCCTCAAAAGCGAGAAACGATGCACAGAAACAGGGTTCTCAAATACGAGAAGACGGAAAAGGATATAAACAAAATACAAACCTGCAAAAAAATTCAAACTATTAGTACACCCAGAATTTATATTAAATAAACACCTACAGTTATAGATATTTTTTAAAACATAACATTTTAATCTTCACTTCAACTCAAGAAAATTCCACGAATACCACGATGACTTGTATTTTAGGTGCGTTACTTATTCCTACTGCATCAGACAGTTGAACATTTTTCTTTTCATCACTGTCCACTTTCTCAAGACTTTTCTTTTTCATCGATGTGGTTTACTCAAGATTGTCCCGTTTGATCCAACATTATACCAACTTCTTGATAATTCAGATTCAAGAATTATCCGTCTACTTCAGAATAACGGCAACAATTTCTGCTGGAGTGTAACGTCCCACGATTATGCTACGAAGCTCAGGGAGACGTTATGATGATCATGAGAGAAAATGCTGTAATGAAGAAAGTGAGGGAATCCTGAGCAAACATACATAATATGTTTACTCACACTGCCCACTTGACGGAGGTGGAATCAAACTAGGGACCCCATGCATCGGAGTTTAGTTCTACCACTGAGTCATCGCAGTCCAATATGCCTACTTCTCTACCATAAAAAAGTTACCTACATGAGAAACACCGTGTTGGTGGGTTTTTCCAGGATTCTTCAGTTTCCTCCTACAAGAAACGCACGCAGGAATTTATTTCGCAGATGCTCAAAGTTCAATACGAGGACAAATTGTATTAAAACATGTAAAATTGTACCTAAAATTAGATAAAATTTACATAAAAGTAGCGATTTCGGGGAAGGTCTGGAGCTCCAGGACTCACCCCCTACCTTCCACCTTCTTCATTACTGCAGGGGAATGCGACAGTTTGTGCCCCTCATAAATGTGCTGAAACAACACTGCTAGGATTCAATTCAGATTGGAAACAAGGTCACAAACCCATGCAAAAACTGCCAAGAAACGTACGTCCACATTTTCATTACACCATTATTATCCATCTCTATCACTGTCTCTCTTAGCCTTGGAGCACAATTCTGGGACGTTGTGTTAAAAAAATAAATGAAATCTTTGAGTTTCACTTCCCACAGTTGTGTTGGATAGGCTAAAGGAGACGATTATGATGAGAATGAAAAAATAGTGGAATGAAGAAAGTGGGAAGAAATGGGAGAACCACGAGAAAACCCATGCACACTGTGTTTATCCACCAGCAAGCCCACTTGCCGCGAGCTGGGAATCCTGGGATCAAACCAAGGGCCTCATCGCACCAGAGGTTAGCGCTCTACCACTGAGCTACCGCAGCCTCTACGTTAAATCAAGAGCAAATGCGTACAGTACTATGCCATAAATAACCAGCAAACGCATGTCATTAAAACGATTACTTTTAGTGAAAGAACGGAGGCGCCAATCTATGCTAGGTGATCAGTACAAAGTACCTTTGTATTACAATTCCATAATAAATCACACTTTCGTAACGCTGTTTCTAACTATGAAATGAAATGAAATCCTTAAGTTTTACGTCCCACGATTATGCCGGTTAGACTAAAGGAGATGGTGATGATGAGAGATGAGTGAAATGGTGGAATGAAGAAAGTGGGAGGAAACGGGAGAACCCCGAGAAAACCTACGAGCACGGTGTTTGTCCACCACAAAGTTCACTTGGCGGAGGCTGGGATCGAACCCGGGACCCCAAGCACCAGAGGTGAACGCTCTACCACCGAGCCACCGCACCCCCTGCTGTTTCTAACTACACAGATGACTTATGTAGCTATTCTTTGTTTCCGTACATAAGCTATTTTGCACATTATAACGAATGACGAAGGGTGTAAAACATTGACATGCCTCCCCGTTCTATTGTAATATAGAAAACAACGTGCCCTACGGGGCTCTAACCCGCCTTCACTTGTTATTGCTGCACTCGTTATTATGTAAATTGAGTACTGAGCTTTGATACATAAAGAGCCAACCTGACTGCTATAGCCTATATAACCTGTATGAGGGGGGGGGGGGAGGTCAGCGTTCTACACTACAGTACTTTTACTATACTACAGTATACTACAATAACTTTTAGTCTATGGTAGTGTTTACAATTCACCCAAACTTACGTTCGAAAGTTGATATGTATGCTGCTCCTCGCCACTGTCACATGACGTGTATTCATACGCCACCTCAGCTGAATCACGTACTGCGTACTCATATCCATTCGCACTCTGCTACAGCTGAAATCCTTTATCTCGTTTCCTGAATAGTAATTAAGCCCTAGCAATATTACTCCCTAGTAAAACATAGTAATATTATTTCGGTAAGATTGTTATCGTTGTTTTTTAAATCATCTATGATATAGAAAATCACGCACTATTCCATTCTCATTTTTAAGAAGTGAGAAAATCTCATAAATGGGAACCTGAAAATTTGCCTTGAGCTCATAAATGAAAACACATTTGGAAATAATGAGACATTTTTCCTCAAATATGAGTAAACATTACTTATTTTGTTTTGAACATGCATTTTTCTCATTTCTGAGCAAGGAAATTTTTAAGAGTGCAGTAGGCAGAAAAGTCTTTTTCCCAGAAGTGTATCTATCATGAGTCTAAAGCTGGTGGACCATAAAACAGAACAGCTTCAAGCTGAACTTGATTTTTTTTTTTTCACAATAAACTGCCTTCTGGTGGAAATCCTGGAAAACCTTCAATAAGCAATAACACTCATGCAGGGTCTGTCTTATGGCCAAGAATTCTATGGGAAAGATCTTTCCTTTCCTAACAAATTTAATCCTTTTTCCTCTGGGCCTTGCATCTTTCCCGACAATTTCGTAGATAACAAAATAAGCACTGTTTATTTTACAATAACATTTTCAACGAGCAATGTTGCCTCTCTTACTCTTTTGGAAAAGCAACATTTTTCTTTTACTTATGATCTGGAACAAGTCTAGGTTGGAGTTTTCCCGGATTCTTTTCTCACTTTCTCTAAGAGGACGTTCTTTGTGATTAGGGCTGGGTCAATAAACATATGCACTCCCAATTACTTGGCTTTTCATCCATTCCACCAACGAAGATACCGAGCCAGTACACACACACACATGTTTCTTCCGCAATCGTACTGAGGATTCTCAGAGGATAAAACTCACTTGCTAATGGGTTTTATTACCCTTGTAGAGGAAAACGCGTATCTTTTTCGCTAGACAAAACAGTTTAGGCGGTTAGTTGGTTCCTAACGCATCTTTTGAGAAGGTTCTGAGAATTTAAAATAAATGTAAAACATTTTCCCTAATTAATATTACCATCTAACAGAAATGAATTTCTCCTTCATCCCTCCCAGTAATTCAAATACGTACTAAATAGAGTATTTTCAGATTGAATTTTACGTATATATGCTCATACATAATGTATTTACAGCATATTACTGCATGCAATTACCGTTGGGAGAAATTAAATTTCTGTAATCTCTCAGAACGGACACCTCTCTGTAAGGGGCAAAAATTCATGATTTATTGGTGTCCGTTATTCGGAAGTTTCACTGTACCAGATTGGATACATGATTGAAAGAAGATAGACCTACTTTTGGGAAGCTGAATCAATTGCAAAAAAACTGCATCTAGATATCTCTTACTGCTTTTGCTCTGCGGAAATCAGTATTGGGACAGGAAGTAGTAGTAAATTTCAACCACTTCCGGTTTTGTAGAATATTGCGAGTTGTGTGGTTTGTACTCTTGAGACTTTGAATCGATTGTAGAAAACCACTTGTTTCTACGGCGATAAAGACTGAGACCGGAAATAACTAATTGGTACCACTTTGGGTTTGATTAGAGCGTTAACGGAGGAGATGGGACCTATTCTTGGCACCCTGAATCGATTAAAACAGAAAAACCCTTCTCGATATCTGTTACTGTTTTCGTTCTGATACCTGTCGGCAGGCGGAAAGACGGACAAGGCCGTTCTATAAGCCTTTTGACACTTGTGCTTAGCATAGTTTGGAAGTCTTAACAATCGTCTTTCCAAAGGGTCCATCAAGAGCGCGGATCCAGATTTTTTTTTTGAGGGGAGAGGTCCAAATTTTGGGGGGAAGGTCCAATACTATAAGCCCCTAAGTCTATGTAGTATTGAACGGGTATTATTTTGCACCCGAAAAGACGATAAGTAATTGTAAAATACTTCCACCTATATTTTCAGAAAAAAAAGATACAACTAGATTGTTTTTATAAGAGAAAGAATGGGGATGAAAAGTAAGATCAAATTTTCCTGCTTCATCAATCATTTCTCAGTTACTAAACAAGTATTGTTTTATTCAGAAAATGTGCAAATGGGTGTTGAGTTAGCAAATTTTTCAGGGAGGAGTCCGGACCCGATGAACTCCTACCTGGGCGAAGGGGCAGCGGTGGCTCAGTTTGGTAGAGTATTTACTCTGGTGCATAGGGTTCTTTGTTCGATCCCAGCTCGCACCAAGTGAATTGTGTGGTGAACAAACACCGTCCTCATGGGTTTTCTCGGGGTTCTCTCGTTTCCACACACTTTCTTCATCCCACCACTTCATTAATTTCTCATCATCACCGTCTCCTTTAGCCT
The DNA here is from genome assembly GCF_964235325.1 of Thermobia domestica. Lineage (NCBI taxonomy): Eukaryota > Metazoa > Arthropoda > Insecta > Zygentoma > Lepismatidae > Thermobia > Thermobia domestica. The sequence continues at coordinate 377,881,581 of NC_137455.1, read as the reverse complement.
AACCGACATAAACGTGGGACATAAAACTTAAAGATTTCATTTCAGAGCCTTGCATTTCAGAATCTGTGTTTACAGAAAATTTATTACTGATGTTCTACCAAACTATGAACTATTCTTCAAGAAAACACCCTGTATTAACTCTCTAATACGTAAATTGAGTAAGTAGAAAACTCCAACATATTTTTTCCCTTTTCAATTCGTAACAAGTTAAAATGAATGAATGAAAACGAGAATTATATATATGGTCCGAATGACAACGTTGGCAGATCTCTGAAAAGACTTGACATGTCTCCGTGCGGAGAACATTATATGCATATATGTCATGTGCGTGCGTACGTGTCAGGACGGTTTGTACATGTACATTTCCGTGGCACGCAAATTTCCCATTAACCTTGTTTTATGAGCATCAGAAACCAAATATTCACTTACAACATTCGAGAAATGAGCGTTTATACTGTGTGCAGCTGGGCGTGGGCAGGAGGGACCCCTATGCTACTTCTATTAGCTAACCCTTTTTCGGTTTCCCATTTTCATTTGCTTTACAAAAAAAAATCTTAATTAATTATAAATATATAATTAGAGTAATTAAAAGTATTAGGTTGACTCAGATGCTGATAATTACACGAAAGAAACAATATTTGTATTGTAAACCACATCCGAAGCTATTTTCTGTTGCTTGGTAAAAACAAACTAAGCTTATTTTTAAAGAGTTTGGTTTATCAAAACTCGTTTATATATTTTACCCTGCCTGTTTGTCCGTCTGTCCGAGAGAGAAAAAAAAACAATTGACGCATCATCATTAATTTTGACCAGGATGTAGACGGCCAAAAATTAGGAAAAATGAAATGAAATCTTTAGGGATGCGCACGAGACAAGATTTGTGGCTGTCTCGTCTCGAAAATGTGCTGTAAAAGTGATGTCTCGACTCGAAAAATGTATATTTTACTATTGGAAGAGCCGTGTCTCGACTCGAATTTTGTCAGGAAAATCCTGTCTCGACTCGTCTCGTGCGCATCCATAGAAATCTTTTTAAGTTTGGCATTAGGCTAGGCTAAAGGAGATAGTGATGATGTGAAAAGAATGAAATGGTGGAATGAATAAAGTGGGAGGAAACGGAAGAACCCTGAGAAAACCTACACACACCGTGTTTGTCCACCACAAAGCTTACATGCCCCGAGCGGTGATCGAACCAAGGATCTCATGCACCAGAAGTGAAGGCTCTACCACTGAACCACCGCGTTCCTGCTTAAAGTCAAAAATCAAGTTAACTGATGAAGATGATATCAAACCTGTAGTGCTACAAATCAACCATTTCACTTTTTTTAGTTTTAGTCAATATAGAACAAAACAGGGGCGGATCTAGGACGGACTTCTGGGGGAAGCGATGGGTTGTAATATTGCTGCGTAGAGCTACTTTTAAGAGATCCAAACTCTGGGATGGGTTTTTATTTATATATAAAATAAGAAAGTTTCCACTTCTGGAGGAAAGGCCCCTATCGCCCCCCCCCCGGATTCGCCCCTGGAAAAAAACGGGAATACAGCAAGCGAGAAGCAGTTTGCCGTAATCGAAAATGAAATGAAATGAAATCTTTCAGTGTAACGTCCCACGATTATGCGCTTTTAGGCAAAGGGAGACGGATGCTTAAGGTAAGTGAATGATGATGAAAGCATTGGTGGGAGGAAACGGAAATATGCCGAGAAAAACCACGGGCACAATGTTGTGTACCACAAACTTACTTGGCCGGGAATCGAAACAGGAACTCCACGCAACCGAGGTAAGCATTCTACCACTGAGCTCCCTTTTACAAGCAATCTACTAAGCTTCCCAAGAATAGATTTCATATTCATCTTTAACTCTCTACTAAAACCGGAAGTGAAATAATTTCACCACAACTTCCGGTTTTAACATTGGTCTATAAAAGCAAAAACAATCGAGGATACCTACAAGCAGTTCATTTGGAATCAATTTCTGAGAATAAATACCATCTTGCCGTTTAACGCTCTGTAGAAACCGAAAGTGGAAGAAATCGTCCAGTTTTGGTCTAATGTTGTTTGCTTTAGCGTAAAAACGATAATAGATAGCGAGAAGAGCTGTTCGCTGCAATCAGTTAAGAGTCTTCATCCCGGCGAAATTAAAATACCGCTAATTTTACAGTAATTATGTGTTATCTTCAAATAGATAAAAGATAATCGAAATGTGGAACAAGAGCGCCCTAGACAATATTATTTTACATAAGAAACCGTTATTACGACTCACTTATCTGCTTTCGATTTCGAGCCATTTTGAAAATCGGCATTTAATTTCGCGTTTGTAAATGGCTGAAAACGGAAAGCCACTAGGTGACTTGTGATAACGGTATCTCACGCAAAATAATATTGTCTAGGGCGCTCTTTTTCCATATTTTAATTATCTTTTATCTATTTGAAGATATGACATAATTACTGTAAAATTAGCGGTATTTTAATTTCGCCGGGATGAAGACTCTTAAGCAGAAAAAGAATATATCCTCAGTTCCCCAAAAATATATCCCTCCCCACTCCAATCTCTCTACTAAAACCGGAAGTGGTAGAAATTCTCTAAAAATATTGAAACCAAGAACCTAATTATTGTTCACCTTGAAAAAATGTCTTCATCTGTGAGGAAAGGAAGAAGCTGTAGGATCTGGAGAGTATGGAGGGTGTGAAAAAATAATATAGTTACACATTGATGTGTTTTCATCGGGTATATAGACAAATGCATTGTCATGAAGCTTAGGGACCATTTCTCCGCTACAAATTATAATTTTATTTTGTCAAACTTTGCTACGAGGTTTGCATAATGCTCTTCCAACAACTGTGTGACCTTTTGGATGATAATTCATCAGTATAATCTCATGTTTATTCCAGAGTTCCCTCTGGCTAAGTGGTTAGCGTACATGCCTTTAACGTGAGAGATCCGGGTTCAATTCCCATAGGAGCTCATGTGGTTCGGATCCCACGTTAAGCTGTAGGTTCATGTCTAATATAGCCTCGATGCTGAGTCGGACCCTAAACTGAAAATCAAATCATGTACCCAGTATACAGTGACATCGATAATCCGAATAATGACGCATGTTCCGAACAGTGACGTAGATACCCGAACAATGAAGCAGATACATCTAGCGGTGTATTAAATACTACTTGTATGGACTATTATCATCAAATAAGTAAGTTTAATACGTACTGTATGTTTCTGTTTTAGTATATTCAAAAGTAGTTCTTTCTGCATGCTAAAAATGGATCCTTCTACGCTCTAGTTCCCATGCGACGTGTTTCTTGCCTTGCCACTCAATAATTTCAAGAAAACTAGAAAACAGATTCTTTTAATTTTCTTTATCGTTTATTTGAAATAGGATTACTGGAACGAATTTAGGGCCCTGTATCAGTTCCCTTCTATTTTTCCATTAATCTATTAGTATCGGTTGACACCATGTTAAAATTGCCCTCCAACTGAGTGACTTTTTTTTTTTACTCTTCATTGTTATCCCCTCCCACCACGCCCCTTTTATATTCAGAAATCATCAATACTGGTCAATGATTATAGGTTTTCAAAAATGTCGAGAAGATGATGATGGTACGGCTAGTTCCGAGGCATCAAGCAAAGAGAATACGATTGTTGCATATCTTGTCAACAGCTCTCTGTATGTGATACGAAACTCTGTCTGTGTTATGTACCCCCCTCCCCCATTTTATCAGCTGGTTTCACGTAGCTCTGAAATGTTTTATGCTATGATTGACAGCGGGGCCAGGATGATAAATTACCGATGCATAGAGTAACTGCTGCCGCCGGTCCCCCCCTCTTTCCACTCCCGCCGTACGCCCTTGTTACTCTTATTCATTTCCCCTTCTCCTCTCGTGTTTCTCTCTCTCTCTCTTTCTCTGCCGTTTGTGCCTTCCATTAGAGTTTGGAATACATAGTGAAAACGTTGAGGGAGGGGGGTGAGATTAGCACATGCTTTTCAAAGACGTAAACATTCTGATCAATACTTCAGACCATTTTGGAAGATCTACCACATAGCATCTACGAAACTTCTATCATATTTTGTGAGTTTTCTTCTTTTAAATTAAAGAAAACATTAGTTCAGTTTACGTTGTATAGATGGCAAAAGATGTTTCCGAAGTTAGAACATACTGTAGAAATAAGTTCACTACATTTTTCCATTAACTTTTTTTAATATTGAGTATTTTCTTAAATTTCGTTTCTAAGACAAATGCAATGTAGGATCAATGCAGCACTCATATTTCGGGTTATTCTTGATTCCATTGCTATCCTCTACTTCTATAGAAGAGTAAATCTGTTATTATTCCTTAAATTTCCAGCATCAATAAACAAGCAATTCTAAAACGAAGCAACTTTACTTCAATTAAAGGACACAATCATGGAATGTTAAATTGAAAATTTTTCTTTTCAAGTATTAAGTTGTTAAAATTAAGTTTTTAATACGAAGAGTTATTCAGTACACTGGTGCCAACCCGTGGGTAAAATCCCATATTGCGTTTTTTTTTTGGGGGGGGACGGATTTCTTGAAATGGGATAAAGAGAATTTTCGTAAAAAAAAATGGCAGAATTTATGGGATTTTTCTCATATCTATTCTATTGACGCCAACAAATTTGTCTTATGTGCGAGCAGACAAATGGGTCTTCAATAAACGTAAAAATGATGCTAATTGTCAAGTTAGTGTAACGTTAATTGTACTTTGTATTTTTTGTGTAACGTTAATTGTACTTTGTATTTTTAGTGTAACGTTAATTGTACTTTGTATTTTAGTGTAACGTTAATTGTACTTTGTATTTTAGTGTAACGTTAATTGTACTTTGTATTTTAGCGCAACGTTAATTGTACTTTGTATTTTTAGTGTAACGTTAATTGTACTTTGTATTTTTTAAAAAAAAGAAAGAGAGAGAGAGAGAAATGAATGAAAGAATACAATCAACAGAAGAAAGTAAAGCGAGAAACGTCCAACTTTCAAAACGTTCCATACAAAACGACTGAACAATGAAGATTATCAAAGTTATATTACGTTCGGTGGAAGGTTATGGCCCAAAAGCGTGATGCATAACAAAATATATTTATTTTCCCCAGTATTTTCAATTATCTCTTTCAATTGAGGAAAATATGTGTTTGATAAATGTAGACAATCGGAATTTTTGGATAATTCAATCAGATATTGAAGAAAATGACTGATAATTTCATTGTTCATGTATTTGGATTTTGAAAATGTTGATATTAATATAGCGCGGGAAATTCAAGAGCGGAATGGGAATTTCTGCCTCTAGAAAAAAATGAAATGAAATCTTTGAGTTTTACGTCCCACGGTTATGCCGGTTAGGCTAAAAGAGACGGTGATGATGAGTAATGAATGAAATGGTGGAATGAAGAAAGTGGGAGGAAACGGGAGAACCCCGAGGAAACCCACGCACACGGTGTTTGTCCACCACAAAGTTCACTTGGCGGGGGCTGGGATCGAACCCGGGACCCCAAGCACCAGAGGTGAACGCTCTACCACTGAGCCACCGCGGCCCCATTCTGCCTCTAGAGATGGTATTTTATAACGTTTCAGGTTGACGTTATTGATTCAGTGATGCCAACCCGTGAGAAAAATCCCATTTTGTGGGATTTTTGGACTTTTTTGTTTTTGAAAAGGAAAAAGGGAAGTTTCATCGCAATTTGTAGCATATATGGGGTTTTTCATATATATATTTCTAGGGATGCGCACGAGACGAGTCGAGACAGGATTTCCTGACAAAATTCGAGTCGAGACACGACTCTTCCAATAGTGAAAAATACATTTTTCGAGTCGAGACAACACTTTTACAGTAAATTTTCGAGACGAGACATTCACAATCTTGTCTCGTGCGTATCCCTATATATTTCATCTACGACAACAAAATTCTCTCCATGCTCGGAAAAGAGACTAACGAATGATCATTGATCTTGAATCAGCGGTGATTGCAGATTTTTTTTTCTTTTTTACCGGAAAATGCATACATGTTAGTGCAGAACTAACTTGTGATATCCCACCCTATTAAAAGTAATAAAGACTCCAACAAAAGGAAATCGTGCTCTGGTATTGTTTTTTCAAAAAGAAAATATTCATCAAAAAAAAAGTAAAATAATGAAATGAGAAACAGTAATCTTGGAAAATGTTTCATACAAAATGACCAGAGATTAAAGTTCTTATAGTATAGTTACGTTCTCTAGAAGATGATTGCTGAAAGGCATAGTACAAATACTAAATTCTGACAGGAAAATATAATGGTTATCGTTAATATTTGATAAACGTACAAGATTGTGATTTAAGGACAGCTTCCTGATACATTATTGGAAAAGAGTAAGTGATATACAATTGTTATATATATAGAATAATATACACAGGGTGGTGCGAAATTGAATATTGCGGAGGCGCGATCGTCCATGGTATCCCTATAAAATGGCATCCTATTCTCTTCCAAAATCTCCAACCCGTAATAAAATAAACTAATTAAAATTATATTTTGAGTCAATTTAACAATTTTCTCCAACGTTTTGTTCTAGAAGGGACAAAAATTAATTTTGGAGCGGGCAGTGCTCGCTCTAGCACCTCTCAGACTACGAATCTGTTTACCTTTAACCGCAAATTAACAATTAAGAGGAAGCAGGAGTGGATGCAGCTGGTATGGATAAAGGATTTTGATCTCACATGAGCCATAAACACTTTCCATATGTATCGGATCCATGGTATAGATAGAGAACTTTAAATTCACATAGCAAATAAACACTTTCCATATGTATCTATCATAGAGGATCTATGATCTCTATGGTCTCCTCAGGATCTATGGTAAAGATAGAGAACTTTGATTTTAGATGGACCATAAAAATTTTTAATGTATATCGGATCTATGGTATAGATAAAGAACTTTGATTTCACATAGTAAATAAACACTTTCGATATAAAGGTAACCAAGAAAGTTCTCTTCGTTTAGGTCTGTGTTTAATGGTCCTCACACGTTAGTTGAATGCGAATGGAGATAAGGCGAAGACCAGTTGTTGGTGTGGATATATCCAACATACTACCTGCTTGTGGCAGTTCAGTTACACCGTGAACTTGCATAAGGATAGAGTGAACATGGGACCTCCATAGAGCGTCATAAGGGCGTGTGTGCTGTATGAGTTCAAACTGGGGTCAGACGCCTCTGCAGCGGGGCGGAAGATACGGCAGGCTATTGGAGAGAGTGTCGTGACTACGCTGACAGAGCAGCAGTGGTTTAACAATTTTAAGGACGATGATGAAATACTCGAAGACGCACCACGTGCCGGAAGACCAATACATATAGAAGAAGACCAAAATGAAGATCTTCAGGCAGCAATTGAGGCGAACAGTGACCAGACATGTGAGGAACTGGGACTACAATTCAGTGTGAGTGGAGAAACCGTTCGGCAGCACCTCCATCAACTTGGAAAGCACTACAAGTTCGGTCGATGGGTCCCACATGATTTGACTCCGGGCCAGAAGGCAACGCGAGCAAACACCTGTGCCTCTTTGCTGTCTCGTCTGAGGAAGAAGCCATTTCTAGACAGTGTGTTGACAGTGATGAGAAGTGTGTCCTGTACGAAGCTCCAGAGCCCCGTCATCATTTCTTAGCATCTCATGAACCGGTTTCAAAACAGCCGAAACCAGCACTGCATCACAAGAAGGCCCTCATGTGTGTTTGGTGGACTGCTCGCGGCATCGTGCAACCGGAAATGCTACCAGCTGGTCAGAGCATCAATGTAACTGTGTACTATCAGCAGTTGAGCCGTGTTCAAGATAAACTCAAAACTCTGGAGCCAGCACTTCTGAATCGCAAATGAGTCCTCCTGTTACAGAACAACGCTAAGACCCACGTGGCTAGGATGAGCCGGACACCATTCCGGCTCTACGTCTTGGATGGGAAACACTATTGTTTTCACCATACTCCCCGGATATTGCACCGTGCAATTACTACCTGTTCCATTCCTTGGACAATCAGCTTAGAGGACGCCAGTTCAAAATGTACGAAGTAGAGATGCAAAATGCATGTAATACCTTCTTAGCTTCATGGCCCACCAAGCTCTACCACAATGGAATCCTGGGCTTCCAGAACATTGGCAGAAGGTCGTCGATGCTGATGGGGACTATTTTTCATCTTCCAGATACGTCTTAGGTACATATCGATGTTCGAAAGTGGTGGGTGAAAAAGCGTCAGAACTTTCTTGGTTACCATATATATCAAATCTATAGTATCGATAAAAAGCTTTGGTTTCATATAGGCCAGAAACACTTTTCGTATTTATCGGATCTGTTTTTCTTTTTTCTTTTTTCCTTTCTTTTTTTAATAACAGAATATATATTAATAACAGAATAACAAATATATATGAAGTTTCTTTGTGACTTTCCGCTCTGGTTTTCCGTATTCTGTTTGGTTTTGATTTCGTATTTTCTGCGCCCAAAAATTTAATTTCTCTTATCTTTGAAGACCGGAAATATTTACTTACCTAATAGTATTTACATAACTTTATAAATAATTAAGGTAATATAATCACAAATTGAGTTTCTTTTTATCATTACTAGATGGCAGTGCCTCTGCTTTAGCAGCGGATTTTACAGATTAATTGTCCAGTAGCACTGCTGAAGCTCATAGGGAGACCACTTTGTGGCGCGATGACTCATCCACAGAAACCTAGATCCGTCACACGGGGCTGGGCTGAAAAAAGACTCCATGCTGTGGGTGGTTGCTACAGATAGAAGGGGGAGAAGAGAGAAAAAGCTGATAGTTGAGTAAGACCATAATCGGTCCCCTAGCGGGAGTTTCCCTAATCTCTTGCTTCCATTTTTTTCTTTTTCCTTCTTTCTATATGGAAACATTTCTGGATATCTTTCCCTGGAATACAGGGAATCTAAAGACACAGTCCAGAAACACATAATTCGTCTTTCTTTAACGATGCGCCCCCTGTTCATCTTGGGTAACGGCTTTTAAGAGGTGAACCATTACTCAAACCTTGTTAACTATCTAATCACTCAGAAAATGGCTCTGGAGACGTTAGATACACAGTAGTTAGTTCGGAACAGTATACACTGTGAGTCTTACATGCAAGATATGGTGATGGGGGATATATACAGGGTGTTGCAAAAATGTGTCACTATATTTTGCGAACTTATTCCTCACATCAAAATCAGACAAAAAGTCCTCTTCCATATTGTCGAATTTTCCACAGAAACCTAGAATAACAGGGTTGACAACTTGGAACCAAATATCGAATCTAGACAACTGCAACGAAACACAAAGATGTGCACATACTTCAGAAGGTGATTCGTGACATCAAAAGAAGACACAAAGTTCTCTACATTGATGATTTGTTTCGCTCAAATCAAATCTCACCATTCTTCTTCATAGACACATTTTAGTTCTATTCATTTCTTATTGCTTTCGCGTAACAAAAAATATTGGGATTAGAAATTTGGAATTAGGAATTAGATTTCTGGGCTTTCGGCATCTAAGGCCATGTAGCCCATTACGTATGGGGGATGACGTCCCTCGGCAATCACATCGCCCTTGGATTTGGGAAGGAACAAAGAATGGGGAAAGTGGCCTGGGACCATTATGTCAGGCATTTACCTGGTGTGAATGAGGAAAACCCAGGAAAATCTCACTCAGGATAACTGGATGACCTGAAAGAAACTTTTATGCTCTTTCGACCGGGAACCAAACCCGGAACCTATATGAGTTAATTGAGAATGTAACATATCTAGCTTTTACCGTCTGTATTGAACAATATAATAATTTATTACAATATACTTAACTACAATTCCAACTTACCTTGCAATCAAATCATCCTTGTTGGGCTATACTCAAGGGCGCCCATGTTGTGGTTTCCAAGGGGGGGGCAAATATAAGCGAGGTTTCAAATATAGTTTCAAATTTTGCTATAGCTAATGTAAAAATTCTATTGGGCTTTCGATATTCCCAAGTACGATTTCCTCTTAGGGGGCGAGCGCCCCACCTTGCCCCCCCTGATGGGCGCCCTTGGCTATACTAATCAATTATAAATCAAAACTCGATTCTCAGTTTGGTCACACATTTCACTGCTTGAATTTCATTGAATTTACATTTACAGAGCAGAATAAGGACTATTTTCTTTCCTCTGTTTATTCTATATATATGAGAAAACCCGAAAATATGTCCACCATTACTTTAAGGGGCTTGAATTTTGAGCTATAAAAGGTCCACCCCAGACACCCCATATAGGAGTATGGGCAACTAGGGCAAGAGTGAACAATTTTTGTAAATCAAAGAATTGCGGTGGAATGGTGACAGAGAAAAACGCAATATGTTCTCTATGTGCAAGCCTGTTATCTCTAATAACATATACAGTTTAATTGCGGCAAATCAAGCAGAGGATACGGAAGAATAACATAGTTTTGACAAAGGAAAATTTTTGTACTCTTGCCCCATATGGTGGGATAAGCGTAAACAATGGTTGGGGTAATGATGTACAGTCGAATCAAAACATAGAAACGTAGGCATAAACACCAAAAAATACATTGAATCACAAATATACTGTATATATACTGGTTACATGGAACTAAGGAAGTTATAAAATAGCAAACAGATTAGTGTCAAATGTAACTGCCAACAAATGTTACAGTACTGTATATCATACATGTTATAATTACCAAATATGAAAATAGGAGAAATCAGTTCAACATTCATCACGAAGCAAAAATATATTACTTGCGGTGCACACAGTGGTCACACATGTATACAGACTTCCTTTGATTAAGATTGGAACATTATTCGTGAGACCACTCGTTGCATATGATACAGGAAATCCTCATTTCACCGTTTGATGTATCTGAAAACGATTTCCCACTGAATTGGCTGGGCGTACCCATGAGTGTGGATGACTTTGATGCGAGTTTCTAGCTTCTTTTGTGTTTCCGTGTGACATGGCATATGCTCACCAATTCGGGCTGCAAAATTCTAAACGATAATACAAACGTTTCGTTAGTAGTCTATAGCCGCCAACTTCTGTCTTATCTCTGCAAATGTTTTTTACTCAATGTTACGTGTTGGTTCCTACATTTTCTTTACCCAACTTTAAAACAAGCGGCAAATGTGAACGTTCACATTTGCCCCGTACACTCTTGCCCCGCTTCAGGTATCTTCCAATAATTGCCTGCCATCTCCCGCCAGAGCACTTTCTTCTTTTGCGTACCACTGATAAGAAATACGAACTTATACAGCTTTTCCAGGAAATATTTCCAATCACCTTCAGCTGAAACTACGTTATAAACTGTGACACTTACCAACGAATTTTTTACTTCTTTCCTTTTGTAACAAACTTTCTACTCTCCTGCTCTTCACACTGCACGCATACGGCTTCCCTCCTTTTCCGTTCCTACATGTGTCATGCCGAATGAATTTTCAACATTCGTTCGTTTACCGACGTTGCCACTTCTTCGTCAATTGCATTTTCACTCTTGGCCCAGCATTCACTCTTGCCCTGGTTACCCATGCGTGGGGTCAACTTGAAAATTTTAAATATCAAAGGGGGTCGAGTAATATATCGTTGGAAAGGACTCGACAAGAGAAATATTTTGCCGAAAGTTTCAAGTTCCTATGCTGACCGCATCCAAAATGGCGGGGGTTCACATTTCGTGTCCATAAAGTCCGTTGCCACCCCGTGTATCTTCGAAACGACTAAGACTATAATAAAACGCAAAAACACGTCCATCATTATTTTAAGGGGCTTGAATTTTGAGTTATAAAAGGTCCACCACAGATATCATCAGATAGAGGTACGAGGGGTCGTGTTTTTGCATTTTGTCATATTCTCAGTTGTTTCGAAGATACACAGGGTGGTAACGAACTTTATAGACACCCAAAATATATACAGGATGTTAATGAACTATACCGACAAACTTTAAAAGGTGATTCTTCACATCAAAATAAGAGAAAAAGTTCACATGGACCTATGGCGAAAAGTGCATAGTTTCACAGCTAGGGATGTCCAAAATCGCGAAAAAGTCAAATTTCAAGAGGCCCTATTTCGAATTCGAGAGCCTGTGGATGGTGGTCCTTATCAGTGTAAAGCAAGTCACGCATACGCAATCCAAAAATGCATATTTCATTAATGTTCGATGGGTGTACAGATTATTCCTGCAAATTCACAGATATGCCATCAGCCGAATTTTGAGATATGCTCTGACTCTATGATTGGTCCAAAGCAGGCAAACGATAAGCCTTGATAGCAGTAAACACGGAATCCTTTAGCGCAATGTCGGAAGTGTTAAGAATCGTGAGCAGCACGGTCTCTTGTACTCGGGAAAACGCATACTGCGATGTTTCCTCTCACGCTTATAAGTGAAGGAAACGTGAAATATACCGTGACGAAATACATATCATTACACATTATTCCGAACACAAAGAAACATGGAGCTGCTTGTTCCTAACATTTCCTCCTTCCCTCCGAAGCATTGGATGTCCATTGTTGTCAGGTTTACCTCCTGCCTACTTTGGACCCTTCTTGAAATCAGGGTATATCTGAAAACTATATTGAAAACATATCTGAGAATTATACCCTGTAAGGAATACCCCCTACACCTATTGACAATTGATGAAATATGCACTTTTGGATTATGTATGCCTGACTTCCGTTACGCTGATGAGAACCACCATCCACAGTTTGTCGGTATAGTTCATTAACACTAGTTCATTAGGTGAATTGCCCTGGAAGTGCTCAGTGTCTGATCTCGGGAATTGAACCTATAACTTCTAACTTCCTATAGGTTCCTATATATATATATATATATATTCCTTCTATTTCCTCAGATTTTTCTCTAATAATCTGTCATTGAAAATCAAAATTTGAAAACTTTAGATTTTAGGAGTTGATAGCTTGACAGTAAAATGACAGAAAAATAACAAAAGCTTTAAGATTAGGTATTGATCGTTTTGACAACAAAAGGCATTTAAAAATTCAAAACAAAAGAAAGTTATTTGTGAAAATACTCCCGCCTCTTTAGGTTTTCCCCGTCATCCCTTGCTCCTTCCACTCCCTGCTGTGAATTAAACTAAAACACATCACAATAATCGAAGAAACATGGAACTGAAATAATAAATTATCTTTTCAGTTTTTTTCCCTTCCAAATCGAACAGTCGTTAATCATTGTTTTAAAACACAGTGTTGCTAGCTGTGATTTTTACAATTCGACTACATGAATATTTTATTACGTGTTCAACCTGTCTCGAAGACACCAGCAGATGACATAGTTTCGATTCTTTTACTCTCAGAACGAAAGGATTTCATTGGGTAAGGTCAGCAGACGAGTCATGATATTTATAACTGAATTTTTACTCCCGTGAGGAACAAGGTAACATATTCACATCATAGCTCATATTCAGTGGCGGATCGTCACATCACAAACACGGTAAGCCCAAAAGATAGGTGAATCTTAAACAATGTTCCGTATTCTTAATTTTTCTACAGGCATAAGAAACAAGAGCTCCGATGGGTACACTTTATTCCATGGGCCTATGTGACAAGAGCTCTCATGGACACTTTATATCACAGGCATATGTAATAATAGCTCTGATGGACACACTTTATTCCAAGGCATAAATAACTATATCTCTCTTGGATAGTGTTGTAAAAAAACTGTTTTTTTCTGTGAAGTTTTTTTTCAATAAAAACATCGTTCTTTTTCATGTTTTTTTTCAAATGTCTGTTTTTTTTTCAGGCAACTATTATTTATTGATTTATGTTGCAGATTATTGAAATAATCAACAGAACTTGAGTCGAAGCCCTCGTAACTTAAAAATCGTTTGTTTCTTTGTACCTATACGAGCAAAATTGTGTGATTATTCCTTTCGGCCCCAGGTCATTTTCGGTGTTTTCCTACATTTCCACTTAGTGACTTATTGCTCAAAAACTATTCATTCGATTGAAATGGTTAAGGCCTTGTTCTTTAGAAAATGGATGTGGCTATTTTTTGGTGTAAGTTGTATTGTAGTGTTGTCAACGGATGGAAAATTATTGAGGGAAATGTAGGGGTGAAAATTTACAAAAAATCCCCTAACCGAATTTCAAATTTTTTTGTATCTAGCGCCACTGCTGCTATATGGGTTCAAGTCACCTAAACAAATCTTTGGTGTGTTGACAAGGTACAGTGAAATCCTTGGCTTCGATTCAAAGAGGGAAAGAAAAAATTCGTCATACACATGACATTTTTACACTTTTTACGCCTCAGAAGCAAAAATCAAATATGCCAGGGCTACAGCTTCTCTAATTATTCTATTGAAACTTTTTATGGTGCGTTCTTTAGGGCAAAGAGGAAGCTTTCAGTTAGTGGTACGTTTGTTTCAATGTAGCCAGTAAGAGGGTAATAATAGATGGGAAAAGGGAAATTTTCCGAATTTTTCACCTAATAGCGGGAATTAATTGTTTTGGCTAGAAACGCTGCCATCAGACAGACGAAAACTATCTGAAAGTAAACCGTAGTACTCCAAGAATATATTCTACAAGTATCATTGCGATATATAACAAAGTAAGCATGGAATTTTAAAAAAAATCTCATTCTACCTCAGAAATTCACCATTTTCTTACCATTTTCAGAACATGGTTTATTATAAACCTCAACTGTACTTCCCCTAATTATTCTAGTGAAACTTTTTATGGTGCACTGTGTAGGCTAAGGTGGAGGCTGTTAGACCCGGTACGTTTGTTCGAATATAGCCAACAAGAAGGAAATAATACAAATAAAAAAGGATTTTTTCCAAAATTTGCCCCTAAAATTTGGAATTAAAATTTTCTGTAGCTGGCAACACTACTATCAGACACACACAAACTATCTTAAAATAAGCTTAGGTATCCTTCTAATATATCCTACAAGTATTGTGACGATATCTAATAAAGTAAGCATGTCCATAAAAAATATCTCATTCTACCTTTTAAAAAATCACAGATATCTTTCCAATTAGAGAACAAGGTCTACTGTAAACCTCAACTGTACTTCCCCTAATTATATTATTGAAACTTTCTATAGTGCGTTGTGTAGAGCAAAGACGAGGCGAGCAGATACTGGTACGTTTGTTCCAATATAGCCAACAAGGGGGAAATAATAAAGAGAAAACATATAATTTTTCCAAAATTTCCCCCTAAAATCTGGAATTAAAATTTTCTGTAGCTGGCACCACTGCTACCAAACAGACGCAAACTATCTTAAATTAAACATTCGTACACAACTAATATATCCTACATGTATTATGGCGATATTTAAGGAACAAAGCTTCTAATTACCAAAAATATATTACGGTAAAGAGAAAAGTAGGGGAAAACTAAAAAAATCAAGGGTTAGAACCTAAATACGAATTTTACGTGAGCCCCTAATTACCCCATTGTAACGATCTGTACTTGTGTTTGTTAAGTAAGGACAAATGTTCGATTGGCGTAAGTTGACTTGCACTCGGACGGATAGGTACAGATTTATAAACAAAAATTTCTAATTTTTCCCCAAATATAGGAGAATTTTAATTTCCCTACTTGTTCCGATATAGCCAACAAGGGGGAAATAATAGAGACAAAACATATAACACTGCGCGTAGGCCCGTTCAATTGATGTCAACAGTTAGGTATCCATCCGAGGTATCTACCTGGCAAGTCTTAAGGATGTCTTTCTACAACGAAGGAAGCTACAGGGAAAAAAGAAGTAAAGGAAATTCGAAATTAAAAAATTCTCGAATTTTTGACTGGGGTGAAATTTGGGAAGGAAATTCGACACCAGAAGAAAAAGAAATTAATATGATAAACTATAGTCCAACCATATTTTGCAAGAATAATATCCCGATATCTTAATTAGTGTCCACACAGGATCGGATTAAACAAGTGACACACCCGTGTGTGCCACTTTGGCCACCTGGGCCACCGAGTATACATTTGATTACAATTTTTTGATTACTAACTCATGTTGTTGTTGCAGTTATAGTCTCGACTAATAATAATATCGTTGTAAACAATAACTTTATAAGGAAAATTTTCTCTCCTTTTTACATCTTGGTTCCAACACTGTTGGTGAGAAATGCAGGGTGTTTCAAAATAAATTTTGGGGTTTTAAGTGTTCGTAGTACTTATTACATTTTACGTAGAATTATAAGCAATGCATCAAGTAAAAGAACACCTCAAAGTCTTTGCTACAAGTGTTCAATGTGAGATTCATTCGTCACACACGGCACACATCTAGTCGATAGGCGAGAAAGGCCCATAAACTTTCTGCCATATGACACAAAACACATTCAATTTATGGGAGTCTCGTTTCAACTGTACCATCTCCTGAGGATTTGCTGACGGCCAGATGCAAACGTTATGAGTGTTCACATTAGCTCTTAGGTGAAACGTCGAATTTATCACTGAAGACGACACGATCCAGAAAATCTTCATTGTTATGCAGGAATATTTCACTTGGGAAATTGCCTCGTAAACCGTAGTCTGTAGGCTTTAGATCTGTAGCAACTGCAAACGATAAAGACGTAGTTGCAAGCGTCTCCTTAATATTCTTCACACAGACGGTTGCACTGTACAGATTCAGTCTTTATTAAAACACAAAAAGCTTTCTGCTCTCTAGTCTCCATCTTTGCTACTTGCTCTTTCTAACGGCAGACAGAAGAAACAATGCATGTACATGCGTGCGTACAAAACTGTTTAGCTAGAGTGATGTTAGAAGGGCCCAAATCCATAAATAGAATAGGATTTTTACTTTATTCCGACTACCTGAGCCACTCGAAAATAGACCCTTCAGCAAGTCAAATGCATAGAGAACAATAGAAGAATTGTGGCGCGTCCGTTGAAACGGTTGTAACTTTCGAACGCGTTCATAGTTTTTAAATCTGTAAAGTTTTCCTATATCGTACTGGTAAGTAGAATAAGTGCATGAAGTGAAAAAATAATAATAATGATGTAATAAACTATAATTTGAATCGCAAGTCAGGCAAAATTTTCACATTGTTTATATATTTTATTAACTTAAAGCGTTGAAAACATTATGTACACCCTCGTGCACCACGTTCATATTTTGTAGAATGGTAGTCTGAATATTAATTAATGCTGTCGACAAAAACGTAGCTGCGAAAACGTGCCAATTACGAAGCGTGATCAAGTTAATTATTGTTCATTTAATGTTACAGTGACAAGCCGTTCCAGTTATCATAACCGAATCAAATACCAATAATTTGTGTCATTTAAGTAATAATACATTTCTAATAAATGAGACCGTAAGTAGCAAGTAATTGTTCATCAAAATATGTGAAAAAAGTGAATGCTTTTAAAGAAACATTGCGAAAATTACGAAGTATGTTGACATTCTTTTTATTACGCCATTTTGGATCCGCCATTTTTTTTTTAACTTTAGTTGCAGAATCGTAATCAGCAACCTCAATAGCCCCTTTATCGCCACTTTTGAGAACATTTCTACGACTTTTTCGACTTTTCCAAATTTTATTCCGCCATGTTGGATCCACTATTTTGTTTTTTTCAACTTTAGTTGCAGAATCTTAATCAACAGCCTCAATAACCCCTTAATACTAAATTTCATTCAATTTGAATATAGTTATCATATTTTGGCCAGCTTTTTGCGTTTTCGCCCCACTGTGAGGCATAGGGAACAAGAGCTCTCATGGATTCATTTTATTCCAAAGGAACGGGAAACAAGAATTCTTAGTATACACTTTATTTCACATACATATGTAACACTAGTTCTCATGGACATACTTTATCTCACATGCATAGGTAACACTAGTTCTCATGGGCATGCTTTATTCCACACGTATAGATAACAAGAGCTCTCATGGACACAGTTTAACTCAAAGCAGATATACACAGCAGAAAGATGCTGGTACGTATTATTACTTTAGCCACTATTCATGCCAACCATTTATTCACATACTATACCAAGGTATCGATGCTAGCATAGAAGAAATCTGCATCAATCCACTTCATGATAGCTTTGCTTGAATCCCATATCGGTTGTTAGTTGCTTACCTCCAAGGTGTTTGCTCAATGATCCGAAGGTCATTCCAGGAGATGGTGTTTCCACATTTTGCAGACTGTTCGTCCCTTATCTTGCACATCCGTCCTGACGTTATCAACTCAGTGTATCAAACGTATACCTGTTTATGTGACATAATATTATCACCGTCCACCTCAACAAATTGGAAATGTATTCCAGTTGATGTCCTTTTGATCCAAAAATTTGATCACACAAACTTACTTCTGCGTTTCGCTATATTTCCACTTTCCAATTCATATTGCTAAGTTCTGACATAGCCATAGGGAACATAGGGAACAAGAGCTTTCATTTTGCATCGCCCTCGTACATTTTCTTTCACTAATTTCGTTCTTATTTATATGACAATACTTCCTACAATAGTTCTTAGAATACTACCGTTATATAGATCAGCGATGAGCAAACTACAGCTCGCGGACTAGACTTAGTAAGTTAAGAATTTGAAGATTAAACCCTTCTTTTCTCTTTCTTTCTTTCAGGGCAAAATTATGTTTTCTCTCTGACCGGGATAGACCGTCAATAGCGAGTTCTACAACCAGGTTTTAAGGCACTGAGGGAGGACATTTCGGCGAAAGTAACTGGATCTGTGGGCGATATTGTGTATTTTGAAGGTGATATTGTGTAAAAGTAGGTAAATAAAGTACTTTCTTGTAAACAGAACTAGTCTCGAAACTTTTTGATACCACCTTGTATATAAAGTCAGAATACCTTTTATCGGAAGAATATTAATTGACATTTGTAAGTGAATGTCTGAGTAACAGCTCTTGTATGGAGATAGCTCTAACCCTAATTCTCCACGTATTGCTGTACTCCAGTTATTAATTTCCACCTTGCAATGCTTCTTTTTGAATCATAGGAAAGTAACTAGTCATTTTATCCCTGCTCTACTAGTTTAGGGACTCCACCAAGATACATTAATGTAAGTGGGCTAAAACCTACCTTAGGGCTTAATACTCAGACCAGCAATCAAAGAGAGCTCCTTTTGTGGCTAAGCGGTTAGCGTGCACGCCTATGGGGCGGGAGACCCCGGTTCGATTCCCGGCGTGAGCTCGTGTGGTTCGGATTCCACGTTAATTAGTAGGTCCACGTCTCATATAGCCTCGCTGCTGAACGGGACGTTAAACTCAAAATCAACTTAACTCAGCAATCAAAGAGGCTCACATGGTTGATCTGCTGATCTGGTTCAATTATGGGGTTAGACTTCTTACCAGTCCAAATATTTTGGGTTGTGTAAGTTCTGTCGTAGTTAAGTGG
This sequence comes from Thermobia domestica, assembly GCF_964235325.1. NCBI lineage: Eukaryota > Metazoa > Arthropoda > Insecta > Zygentoma > Lepismatidae > Thermobia > Thermobia domestica. Next base: position 377,862,252 of record NC_137455.1, on the reverse strand, counting down.
TTAGCGTACGTTCCTTTGGGTTGAGGACCCGGATTTGATTCCCGGCGGAAGCTCATGTGGTTCAGATACCACGTTAAGCTGAAGGTCCACGTCTCGCATAGCCTCGCTGCTGAAAGGGCTAAACTCAACTCAACTCAATTCAACTTAACTCTACTCAGCTCAACTCAACTCGGATTTTTGGGTTGTTTGTCAATTGAAGTTTAAGTTCATTTTCAGCAGCACTAGGATTGCCAACTGATCGCTTTTTTTTCTTTTTTTTTTTTTGTCAGACTCACTATATATTTCAAGTTTCAAATACAACGATCCTTCATGTGTTTTGAGAAGTAGGAGCAGATGTAGGTAATTTTATTTTTACAGAGTTAGCAACCTTATTCAGCATCTAGGCTATATGAGATGTGACCCTAAAGTCGAACATTAATTCGAACCATCGTAGTGCATTCAAATTTCAATGCTTTCCCACGGGAAATTGAATTCATGACTAAATGCACACACTAGTCACCAGATTAACAGCGACGGCTCGAATTCTTTAGAATGTAAGTTAATAAAGAAGCTTTGATTGTGTAGGGATAAGTCTTTGGATTAGTCAGTTATTTAATAGTCGAATTCTGTACCTTTATATCGTACACACTTCATTCTGTTACTTTCAGTAAAATAGACTGAGAAACATCATAGTATTGCCCATGAGGAAAGAATTGTCTCGTCTCATTTCGATTCTCGTCTCAAAAACGACATTTTCAAATTCGAGACGAGACGAGAAATTTCTCGACACTCGTGGGCAGCACAAGTCTTAAGTTTCAAACATTGTTTTGATGTTACATGTTTCATAGTATAAAAACTATAAATAGATAAAATGTTAGTATGAATACAATAAAGAGCATTTATCAGTGTTTAAAAAAAGGTATGCAAGTTAATACATAACATACTCCGATAATAAATATGGTTTACATATTGTTATCTCACACCCTTTGTGGACCCCTCGTTATGCGGAAGGATTCTAATAACTTCGAGATGAAATTAAGAAAAAATATCAGTGCATAAATTTATAAAACGAGACGAGACAAGGAAAGCTTTTTTTTTAGAATTGAGACAAGGAAGATTTTTTCTAGAATCGAGACGAGACGAGATTATACAACAATATAAAAGAGATCAGACGAAATTTCCCGTCTCGTCACGTCTCGTGGGGACAAAATATTCACACTGAAAAAAATCCGTACAGTACATATAAAACATACGTTTTCAGTTATACCTTTTATGCAGTATGTAACATAGAATTGTACGTTAAGTCCAAAAACTACAGGATTCACGCATGTAACCTACGGTTTACGTACATCACATAAGTTTTTCCCTCAGTACAGAATGTATTTTTCAAACGCTGGTCTGTAGAATGATGTATCAGTCAGTCTAATAAAATCTATTTGAATTATAGTTTTTTTAAAAAATAAATGCTAAGTATTAACAAAAAAACAGAGGGAAAAGTGTGTGGTTAGAAACACAGCATTTCTTCCCGGTTTCCTTTGTAGTTTGTGAGTGTAGTTTGATTGTCACTGGAATGGTCACAGAACATAAAGCCAAGTTGTAGAAACAACGTAGAATGGGAAATCAGCTTAAAACTGTGAGGGATTTTCGGTTTCACTTGGAAAAGAACATGGCTGAAACAATAACACGAGACCCTCTGAGTGACAGTGATGAATTACGTTCACAGAAAATTCTCTACAAATGACTTTTCGATTCGGAATGAAAGGAGATTAAAAACAAAGAAAGACAAGCAAAACAAAACAAAACAAAAAAAAAACTTAACGTTTTATTTTATTATTATTATTATTTCCACATTTTAATAAATGAAACTTGAAGATAAATTTGATATTGCGGAGATAAAATGAAAAAAAATCTTCTTTAAAAAATCTGTAATTAAACATACCAGTGTATTTGTGTTTTTAAATAAAAAACACGGAAGTATTGTCAGATAAAATAAAAAAAGCAACAAACTTAATTCATATCTGGTCATATTATCTGGGCGTTGTCGCGTTTAAGAACCAATTTGTCAGATACTAGACGAATGAGCGATTTCTTTTGATAATAGATTTGATCTTTCCTTCAATATATTGCTTGTAAATTTCGACTTTACAAGAACTACATTTTGTTATATCAATATATTGATTTGACTGATTGCTTTGTATGTATGTCCTTCGTCAGCAGTAAGACGAGGGTGGGCTCTCGGGTGGCAGTAATAGAGCGTTTACCTCTAGTGTGTAGGGCCCCTGGTTCGATCCCGGCCAAGGAAATTTGTGGTGAACAACATCGTATCCGTGAATTTTCTCGGAGTACTTCTGTTTCCTTTCACATTGTCATTTCACCAATTTATCTACCATCATTCACATGCCTTAATCGTCCGTATCCCTCAGCCTAAGCGACATAATCGTGGGACGTTAAACTGAAAGATTTCATTTTAGAAGTAAGGCTAGCGGAATCTGATCTGCTGTAGTACGCACTCATATCGGGGATCTAACCCAAAACCTCATGTTCTAAAGGCACAGGGTCTAATCGCAAGAATGAAGGCTTGAACATATTATATAGTGGCATAAATCCTATAGGATTTGCAGTTCTTAAAACTAATGTTTATTTATTTATTTATTTATTTATTTATTTATTTATTTATTTTCCAACAGGCTTTTTAAATCCAAAATTATCAAAAGGGGTATAGGAGAAACAAGAATTGATCACACAGAAAATCCTGTTTCGCTTATATCTAAGATAATTATACCTATGACAAAATTGCTAATGGACCCGTAGGCAGAGCAGGAGACCAAACAGAAATTTCTGTTCCTCCTATACACCTATATATAAGATTGAAATAATATATGAGCTGCCAGAAAAGCGTAGGCAAAACAGGAATAGGCCAAGCAGGCACTTCAGTTTTGTTTAAGTCTAGAAATTGTAGGGGCAGAATTGTAGTGGAACAAGAGTAACCAAACTAAAATTCCTGTTCCATTTGTATCTAAGATAAGACAAGAATATTGATACACGTTGGTGTAGGCGAAACGGGAGCAAGCCAATCAGGGTAAAATATTTTTATTCTATAATTAAAAATAATAAAGTTGGGAACTCTTATTTGCCTTCTATATTACATTATACTACCTGGCTCACATTCTATTTTTCATGTTGTTTACAAAATGGTGAGGACCGTATAGTGAAGACCCTTATATACCAGCAAGTGATTTTGCTTTCTGTGCAAAATTAATTGGAAAGCAATTTGCAAGTACAAAATTGATTACTCGTGCTAGAAATTCTATCTACAGTGCGTTCTCTTTGGGAATTTTTCACGGTTCATCAGTTTTTTCTTTCTTTCTGAGAGAACTTCCATCAAGTGTCACCAATAACCATCAAAAGTATTGCTTCTTCTTTTTTTTATTATTTTCTTTACCTTACAAGTTTTTTCTTGCTGAATCATGCTGACCGTGGGATTTTCCTATTTCTCTCGGACCAATGCGTGTCACTGAATCGCCTGTCCTCTGATAGGCCAAGACCTGCTTTGATCTCTGCTCTTGAGTCCACCTCTTCTCTTCTGCTTCCTTTGTGAACACTTCTTCGTGAGTTGAGTACACTATACAAGAAATGAAGGATTCTTTTAGCCCACCCCCTTCTTTTTTTAAGAATCCTTGTCATCTCTTCTTCTTTTCCGAAAAGCCGAAACATCTCATCTTCCAAACAAACCATCCAGATCTTCGCTTGACCTCAAGAGATCAGAGTTGCAAACCTTTAGTACTGTACTGTAAATAACCCTGGATTACTTTTATCCCAGATTAGAACCCAGATTGGAAACAAGATATTGTAGCTAACGCTTGTTTATATAATATATATATATCAGGTGAAATTCTACTACGGCCATCCCAAATTACAAACAAAATAACGTTTACTCCTTTATCAACAGGCGAAACTTTACGTTCATCCAATATGTTATATATTTCGCTAGTTTGTTTTTATAAGGTGAAACTTTACTACTGTACGTTTATCCCAAATTATACTTAAACAAAATAACACTTGTTCCTTTACGAACAGGCAAAATTTTACGTTTATCCTCAATTATAAACAAGATGCTGTAGATTACGCTGGTGGAAAATTCCTTTAAAACAACGGTGTTTGGTTTCTGGACTAGTGGACTCGAAGTCTAAACTTCCCAATTCAAAAGAAATGATATTGATTTATGCCCATTTTGATGAAACGAAAAGGTTAAGATTTAAAATGTATTTAATGTGCAGCAACAATTTAGCTGATATGTTAGTGCATGATCTCGTGTTCGAATCCCAGTGGTGATACCGAGTTTTCGGAATTAACTTAGCGTGCCGAGGCAACTTTGGAGCTACTCAAATTAAGAGGTTTCTAAATCTGGCCTCGAAACTCAGAAATAACAGTGCTGCAAATCGATGTGTTAAACGTGCTTGTATCAAGTCAGTATCAGTTGTATATTATTTAATCGAAGGAACGTTTCAGTGTTTGTGCCTAAGCGTAATTACAATGGCCAATTGGGGTGTTCAGAGCACGAGAGAATCTAGTCAAGTTACCAAAGTTGTGAGAAAAGAGTTAGAAAGAGATGCAGTGTTGACTACGGGACGAGAAATTACTTGTCTCGTCTCGAATACGTGACGAGAAGTGCCTTTCAGCACTCGAGATTAGAATAGAAATTTCTCGAATCTCGTGGACATCACTAATTTTATCCAAATCTTACAACTCAAACACTCTTTCAGTGTAGTTTTAGTGGTTTATAGTACAAAAACTACAAATCGATAAATTGATTGTACAAACACAATGAAGAGCATTCATCAATGTTTACACATAATCAACTCATTACACAATCTACTTCAATAATAAGTATGATTTGAATGTTGTTATATATTCTCTGGTGCCTGAGGTCCCTGGGTCGATCTCTGGCCAAGTAAGCTTGTAGTGGACAACATCGTGCTCGTGGGTTTCTTCGCGGTACTTCCATTTCCTCTCACTTCCTCATTCCACTAATTCTTCCATCATCATTCACTTGCATTAATCACCATTTCTCTTAGCCTAAAGAAGAGCATAAACTGAAATATTTCGTTGGGTGGTAAACTGATTTTTTTTTTCATTTAGAAAAGTTTCTTGTCCTCATTATGTTGGAACAATCACTTTATCAATATATATATATATATATATATATATATATATATATATATATATATATATATATATATATATATATAGTGAAACCTCTCTAAAGCGGACAGCCGTGGGGAATCAAAAATTGTCCGCTATAGAGAGGTGTCCGCCTTCAAGAGGTTTCAGTATTTTGTTATGTAAATTAGTCAGCAAGGTAATATACAATTAGAAAAAAAATATTTTTGCATGAATCTTGTGTTTACAGATATTACATGCATTATCCTTTTTCATCCAATACTCTATATTCGAGGCACAACATGGAAATAACATCTTATAGTTCTCTGCACTTTACACTTATCAGTACTTCCTTCGTTTTCAGTATGGCGCTTTAATTTGTGAGGTAATTGCAGTTCTGAAGTGTCCTTTCCACTGGGTGCATCCCTTACCAGGCCCGAAAAATGTAGGGGGGCCGGCTGAAGTTAGGGGGCCGATCCAACCATATTATAGGTCATTTACAAGCCTGCCGTGAAAATTTTTGGTGGGCAGCAAAAATTTAGGAGAGGCCCGGCCCCCCTAGACCCCCTGAATACGGGCCTGCCCCTTACGTAGCCTGACACCAGATGTTAAATGAAACCGTATTGAACAGGAAAGTTAAACTCCAAACAACAACAAAAATGAACAAAATTGAATAGAATAACATTTCTACTTTCACATATAATGAACAGTAGATTTCTTAGATTTCACTTACCAATACTCAACTCTATTTTGGTTCTTTAGTTCTAGAGATGGCAACACTGCAGGTACTGAAGATTTGAAATACACCAACAACATTTGTAGACAAATTGAAAGTTTGAACGATTTGGAAACAGATGTGAGGTGAGAGGGGCGGGCGAAAGTGACCTGCAACGTCTTAAAACTAGATTTTTTTTTTCTTTCTTTAAAGAATTTGTCAAAGCTGAACTTCAGCTTTCTATAAAGCTCTCCGAAACACAAAACTGTTTTCTTCCTTTCCATGAATGAAAGGGGATAATTAAGATTTAAGAATTCTTGTGAATTTGGTACCACAACTGTTAAAAGAAGGATGTTTTATTATTTGAAATCAACTAAACCAAGAGGCATCTATAATGTGACACATGTACTAAATTTCATGATGCTACAGCGAGGGTAGGGCTATGTCCAGCTACAGTGTTTTTAGTTGAGCCATATTTGTGGTCGGCACATTCACTCCTGTTTCCTTATTTCTAGTTTTCTACCCTGAAAACAGTGTGTTCATAGGTTTCCTTATATAATATCTACATATTAGCCTTAAGTTCGTTATATAGTATATATATAGGGTGTCCCAAAAGTAATGACGAAAATGAAACCACAGATTCCTGACACCAAAACAAGCAAAATAATTTATATGACATATAGTCCGGAAGTGGACAGGAGAGGAGCTACAGAGGTTCGAATGTGGGGAGAAAAGGAATTTCACACCTGCCTACCCGGATAATGATAGAAGCTTGATAGACCGGATTTGAACCCTCTTGATTTTCGTGTTTGGAAAAAAATGAAATGAAATCTTTAGTTTTACGTCCCACGGTTATGCCAGTTAGGCTAAAGGAGACGGTGATGATGAGAAATGAATGAAATGGTGGAATGAAGAAAGTGGGGGGAAACGGGAGAACCCCGAGAAAACCCACGAGTACGGTGTTTGTCCACCACAAAGTCCACACGGCGCGAGCTAGGATCGAACCAGGGACCGGAGGTGAACTTTCGTGTTTGGGGACACCTCTAAAACGTTGCTTACAACTCTACTATTGACACACTTGCCGACTTACAAAATGCTTGTGAACGGTTGTGCAGCACACCGGGAGTGATGGAACGTATTCGAAACTCACTGCACCTACGATTAGCACGTTGCGTAGACGAGGGAGGACAACACTTTGAACATCATCTGTAGGTACGTTTATTGCCAGCACGTATGACTTAGTAATTTGTAGTCCTACTCGGTGTTAGATACTAGTTACAAATACAGTACGTCGTTGTGTATTCTGCCTCTTATTTCATTACATTACACGACTAGTTACACTTGTTCTTATTTCTATCCTCTATCTGCAAGTTTCTTTCTGGTATACCACTTCCCATTGCCCCTTGATATTATGCAACTATGCTAAGTGGTCTTTGTTTTTACTACTATTGTACATGTGCTTGCAATCGTGCTACAGATAACAACTTTTTATGGTTTCCGTCTCTACTGCATCATTTCAATACCTCTGCCGTACAGACATACAGCGACTCATACATGATGTATGAAGATACTCTTTCGCAGTTATGTAACATGTGTTTAACATGTCAAGCCGATATGATTTTTTATGTATTTCTGAACAACAATTCCTTGCTTCTATCTTCATTCTTAATTCAAGCAGTGGCGTCTCTTAAAGGTAATCACATCGGGAATTTTTTTATCGCTACAAGCTCAGGGAAGAAAAGTTACTTAAAACTTACTAATCACTGCGAAATTCAAATATCGCTAGTTTTACAGTAATTATGTTATATCTTCAAATAGATAAAAGATAATCAACATGTGGAACAAGAGCGCGCTAGATAATAGTATTTTGTATGAGGTACCGTTATCACACATGAGTCACCTAGTAGCTTTCCGTTTGCAGCCTTATAAACGAGAAAATAAATTCCGATTTTCTAAATGGATGGAAATCGAAAGCAGATAAGTGAGTCGTGAGTAGAGTCTGACGAACTTCTACACCCGAAAGCTGGAATGTTAGCGGTACTTTACGTAATAATGATGTTCTAACATGGTTCTTTAATGGATGTTGTCAGAGGGTGTCGTGTATGTCATTAGGGGTTGATGACATGGATTTGGAAAGTTGTTATATTTCTGTTTTTAGTTGTGCTGACATGGAAAGGTCATGTACTCTTTTTCGAGTGTGTATACGTGTCTGTAGAGACTTTATACTGGGTATTTTTAAAAATAATAATAATGGAAATTTGAATTAAATCTGTTGATACGTCATTCTGAGAGAATAAAAGATTACACGAACAATATGTGGAGAGAGAATAATATATTTAACGGTTCGATTTCTATGAAATTTCATAAAGTGGTAGGAAATTATTTTATTTGTTAAAAATAAGAAGCTTAGAACACTTATAATGTGTGATACGCACTGGGATCGAACCCGGGACCCTTAACACTATTGGTGAACAATGTATTGTACTGAAAATGAGCCTGGTACCCTTAGCACAAGAGATGAATGCTGTATTGTACGGAGATTGAACATGGGACCTTTAGCAACAGAGGTGAACGTTGTATTGTACGGGGATTGAACATGGGACCTTTAGCAACAGAGGTGAACGTTGTATTGTACGGGGATTGAACATGGGACCTTTAGCAACAGAGGTGAACGTTGCATTGCACGGGGATTGGATATGAAACTTTTAGCAACAGAGATGAATGTTGTATTTTATGGGAATTGAATATGGGACCCTTAGCATCAGAGATGAATGCTGCATTGTACGGGAATTGAATATGGGACCCTTAGCAACAGAGGTGAACGCTGCATTGCACGGGGATTGAATATGGGACTTTTAGCAACAGAGGTGAACGTTGCATTGTACGGGGATCGAACCCGGGACCCTTAGTAACAGTGGTGAATGCTGCATTGTACGGGGATTGAATATGGGACCCTTAACACCAGAAATGAACGTTGCATTGTACGGGGATTGAATATGGGACCCTTAGCAACAGTGGTGAATGTTGCATTGTACGGGGAATGAATATGGGACCCTTAGCAATAGTGGTGAATGCTGTATTGTACTGAAAATGAGCCTGGTACCCTTAGCACCAGAGGTGAACGTTGAATTGTACGGGGACTGAACCCGGGACTCCCCCAAACACCAATGGTGAACGCTGTATTGTACTGAGAATTATTGCAATTCTCACATGTAAATTGGCGAGAAAAAAAAAACATATGGGAAATACGAAATGTGTGTATGATTGAATGCTTTATTTATTTTGTTAATATTCATTATTTTTATTCCTTATAGTTAACTTCGTGTTTACAGCCAAGTTTGAAATACGGAGCGAGTGAATTGTTCTTCCGTCTCTGAGAGAAGGCTGTTTTAGAATGAATAGAGTTTTATTTTTGTAAAATGCCATTATTTCCGGGTCGTTGCCTTACACGATTTCTCCAGGCATCCGTTAGAACTATGGCTTGTGACACGCATGTATAGAGTGTCAATGCACTTTCTAATTTTATTTCCGCTTGTACTGGAATAACCTTAGACACTTTCTCCCTTGTTTGTTGGAACTTTGACTGATGACATACTGAAATATTTTTCCATTAACGATGTTTGTCACTGCGATACTTATCTGCAGTGATGAAGAAGACAGATAGAAATTTTATGTTTCTTCCTCTTTAGAAGATGTATTTTTGTGGCAATATCTGATTTTGGCAGAATATCTAATATCTGATGAACATGTAAGCATTTTCCTTAATTAGATGAAAACTGTACATAGCCTGTCCTGAATGTTGAGCGATCGATACCCTGTCTGAATGAGATTTCTCCAGCGGTTGACGAACTTGAAAATAAGAAATTTTAGATGTCTTACCGTAACACTGAATAAACGATGTTAGCGGATATGATGAACTTATTTATTTATTTATAATTAATGAAATCGGGCTGAAAACCCGATGAAAACATGATGCTTGGGGGAGGGACATAATGAAATCCTTATATATATATATACAGTATTAAAATAAAGTTTGTTATTATTGTTTTTACACAGTTCCATAGTGTGTGTGTGTTGATCTTTTGTGTGTTGAACTTTTTTTCGTCAGTGATTTAACAGAGCGAACTCTGATTTTTTAAGGTGAGAACTTTTTTAAATGCCATGTATTATTCACTTAATTATAATGAAAGTTTTTTGAATAATTATTGAAAAACTACACGAGTTGCTTCTGAGAAACATTATCGGGGGAATAAACCTACGACCATTTTTGTAATCATGCAAGAGGATAAGCTTTGCGATATACTGAAAACGCTTGAAATGTAATTGCGATTTTCGATTACTAAAGTTATTATTATTATTATTATTATTATTATTATTATTATTATTATTATTATTATTATTATTATTATTATTATTATTATTATTATTTACGGATCGTATGTTATACGCTGAACAAATTTATTTGTGATTATTTTATTCGTTCGTGTTATTTTATTTCATTCATTCTTTCGCGTAGCAAATTCAACTTATTTATTGGATTGTATGCGAAGCAAGCTCAGAACACTTGTAGTGTGATTATTTTATTCGTTCGTGTTATTTTATTTTATTGGTTCATTTGCGTAGCAAATTCAACTTATTTATTGGATTGTATGCTAAGCAAGCTCAGAACATATTAAAAATGTGAACCTACAAATAAAAGACGGACCATTTACTTGTAGAGTTTTATTTGCTTAATTATAGGATGCTTAATTATAATATGTTTGATTCATTTGTTACGATTTTTTTTTAACTGTTATACCGAGCACTTTAAATCAGTTATACCTAATATATATATATATATATATATATATATATATATATATATATATATATATATATATATATATATATATATATATATATATGTACGTTGTACAGATGGGACTTGAACTGTTTAAGTAAGCTCATTTGCCAATAGATGGCATACTACTACGCTTTGGTAACACAACTGATAATCTTTTTTTAGGAACGCAAATGTTTGAACTAAGACTAGTATGTGCAGAAAGAAATGTTTTAGTCTTGGGGGAGCGCTTTTCCCCAACATTATCGTGTTTTAATAGTAAATATTACTGAATGTTAGTTATTTTGCGTGGGTGGTAGCCACATAGCGCAAACAATAGCTTTAATGTCAAGAAAGAAAATTTACGGAAACCCCTAAATACATTGGTTATTGAACACTGTCTTTTGACTTGAAAACCTGTTGTATATTCGCAAAGCAAAAGGAAAATTACGTAGCTATAACTGACGGGGCCCATTAGTTATAGGCGATCCTAGATTTTAGCAGTATTATCTTATAGCAAAAAGAGAATTATGTACGACTATTTGTAGTATATTTTTACAAGTAACGGGGGGCCCTTCCCCCATAGTTATGGGTTCCTCTAGATTTTAGCAGTATTGTATTATAATGAAGCGAATTGAAATGATGTCCCTCCAATTAAGTGGCTCTTGCCTCCCAGATAGAGCCCATGTCCCTCAACGAGGGGCTTTTTGCCTCTCAGATAGCCCAACATAGATTTAAACAGTATTATAGCAAAAAATGAAATTATGTAGTCCTATTTGTACTATATCCCTCTAACTAAGTGGTTTTTGCCTGTCAGATAGATTGCCTAAATTTACCAGTATTATAGCAAAAGAGAATTACGTACGACTATTTGTAGTATATTTTTACAAGTAACGGGGGCCCTTCCCCTCTTAGTTATGGGTTCCTCCAGATTTAAACAGTATTGTATTACAAGGAAATTATGTAGTCCTATTTGCAGTATAACTGGCGGGTCCCAGTCACAGGATTACTTAGAAATTTTTGAGTCCCCACGGTTATGACGGTTAGGTTAAAGGAGACGTTGATTATTTTATTTGTCGAACAATATGTGAGAGAATAAAAGATATTCTCCTAATAAATTAGTCGGAGCAACTTATTTTACGGATCGATTTCTATGAAATCTCATAAAGAGAAACTTGTTTCGAAAATATTTTAAAAATTGCGAACTTGCAAAATAAATCGTTTGCTGTGCAAACTCGTTGTTAAAAATAAGGTGTTTGAACTAAATATGGGAGCTAAAATAAGCTTTTAAAAGTATATAGGAAGTGGGAGGAAACGGGAAAACTACCGAGAAATTTTCATATGTACGATATTTGTCCACCACAATTTATAAAAAAAATAAATCCAAACAATGTTTGTCATGAAAATGTTGAAATATTTGGTATTGAACCCGGGACCCCCAAACACCAAAGGTGAACGCTCTACCACCGAGCCACCACGGCCCCCAGGTTTACTTAGATTTTAACAGTATATTACATTATAGCAAAAGGAAAATTACGTAGCTATAACTGGCGGGGCCCATTAGTTATAGGCGATCCTAGATTTTAGCAGTATTATATTATAGTAAAAAAGAGAATTATGTGGGGTTGTTTTTACCGGTTCCCCAATTAGTTAGTTTTTAGAATTACGGGTTTTTCTGAATAGGTAATAACATAATGATGATGATAATTATGTTCAACTGAAGGGTCATATGTGTTGGTGGGTCCCCCTTAGGGATTTGTAATATAATGAACGTTTGGTGGTTTACTGATAGAAGAAGAATCAACTATGCCCTCACAAATTATGTTTTATTAACAGAACACAACTGCGAGAAGGGTACTTATTTAATGCTATCAGTAGTATTTAATGGCTAAAAAAGAAATATATATCATACTTTACCTTTTAAAATATAAATATATATTCAGGACTAATAATAAATACGTCAACACGGCACACGGCTTATACTAAACTAAAGTTAATTTAAAAGTTCTCCGACAGATGTCATTGTTAGTGGTGGGAGGGGGAGAACACTTGATAGAACATGATATAACATGTATTTGATGTGTACGCTTATCATTTTTTCTTACGTCGGCGTGCGTTAAAGATCACAGAGAAAGCTTTCCTGATTATTTAACCTATTTTAATAGTATTAAATAAAGTATACAGGATTACCAGTATATTTATTGAGACCTGTTTTATTACAGATATTGAAGCTGTGCTAAGCGTTGTGGTGCTAGCAATTAATTAAAAAGTACCGACTATCCCAGCTGAGATTTCTTCTTTTTCTTTTTTGTGGATTGTGAACGGAGAACTAAGCCTTGAAACGTATGTATTTCTTATGGTTATTATTATGATTTTTTTTAAAAAAAAAGAAAGAAATTATATGGTTTTTAATTGTACTTGCCTTGTATTTAACCAATATTAATGAACAAAGAGAGACTCTTTCTCTCTCTCTCTCTCTCTCTCTCTCTCTGTGTGTGTGTGTGTGTGTGTGTGTGTGTGTGTGTGTGTGTGTGTGTGTGTGTGTGGATATTTTTAATAGAATAGTTTATAATTTAATATAGGTGAATATATTTACTGATTTTTTCATAAAGTAACTTGATTGATTTCTATTTACATATCAATGATTAACTAAAGATGATTATTTTTTCTTTTATATGATATTATTATGTGAGCGTTGCTTAAAAGATGTATTTATTTGATCTTTTTTTTTTATTAAAGTGGTGTTGATTACTCAAAATAGTTTTTTCTTTGTTTTTTTTTAGATGGATTTCTTCTGCCCAACTGAAGAATTTAACATGATTGATGAGATCTACCTGCAAGAGGTTTTGCGCGGTCTCAACGAGTACCCTAGGGTTTTTAGTACGTGGAAAGCCATCATGGAATTAAGCAGACTTGGCCATAGGGGAACCGTGAGATGCGAAGCCATATTGCGGACCCTTCGTGTCTTTGAAGGTAATGATATACTACTTCTCCAGCACTGTGTAAGCAGTGCTGACGTATTGGATTTGTTTGTGTACGGTTTTTTCCGTAGTAAAGAATCATGAATTGGCTCTAGATAAAGTTATGTATTTATTAGCTTGTGGGGAAGGTCAGGTAGATAGGATAAATGATACAGAGTTATCTGAGTTTTTTGATTTTGGCTCGCGATTTGTTTTGGAACCATGCTTAATCACATCTGAAAATAATAATAATGCCATAGTCATGACCCCTCAAGAAACTCATAACTTGAGTTCTAATAATTTATATTTGTTATCAAATGAAGATTTAGCTTTCCTAAATGATAAAGCAGATGGGATTGGCAATCTAAATTCCGTTGAATTACCAATTGAAGAAGAAATGAGGAGATTGGTTGAAAATGCGGACAATGCTGTGGTTATACCCACGCAACAGGTCCAGGGAGAAAATCCTGTATACAACCCAGCTCAATATTGTGTACAGGATAATCATGACTGTGGGAACCAAATGATTTTTTCTCCTCAGTCTGGACCGTCATCTGCTAGTGTCCCACCAATGGTTGGACATGGCAACATAAATAAGAATAGTGCAAGTAGTACTACTGGTAGTCATAATAGTGGTAGTACAAGTGGTAGTAGTAGTGATAATAATAATGGCGGGGATAATCAAAGAAATAGTAATTTCGAAGTTGTAAGACAAAGCAGACAAAGGTTTCGTAAGTTTCATCTTACGGGCCATGAAATTGTCGTCAGACCTGTGGGTGATGAAAGGAATATTAATAACCCAGAGGTCTATATCGAAAGTTTAATTGATTTTGCGTTGGAACATGTGATCTCCAATGCACACCCCATGGACTACATTGGTTTATACGTTGAAAGTAGTAATAGTACTAATAACAAACCAGTGTATGTGCCGTTTAGAAGAAAGGACAATTTCACTGCTAGAACAGTCCTCACTTCAATCGAACGAGTACTAAATTCGAATGAAGGGTTCCTTTTAGGGGAAGAAGTATTGTTTCGATTCCATATAGCAGAGAATTTCCACGGACAAGGAAGACCTAATGCAATGAGTGCTGTCCAAAAATACTGCAAATACCAAGATTACTTGGAAAAGCGATTAATTCGCATTGAAAATAAGAATATGTACTGCCTCCCCATGGCCATAATATATGGAATAACAAAACATACCGCAAGTAGTCAAGTTTTATGTAATTTAAAAACAAGAGACTATAATAATTGGATTCTTAAAGCAGAAGTTCTCTGCGAAATGGCAGGAGTTAACGTTCAAAGTAAGCAAGGTTGTGACATCTCTGATCTGGACCTCTTTCAAGCATATTTGAAAGGGGAATATCAAATCGTTGTTTATGAGGAGGTTGAAAAGAATAATCGGGAATATATAGTACTTTACCCAGGAGAACACGCAGAAAATAAGATATTTATCCTATATCAAAGAGGTAACACTATTGGTCATTTTGAACCCATTCGTAATATTACAAGTTTTCTCAAGGCACGGAAGTATTGTTATTATTGTTTGGAAGGTTATGATGAAAGATATCGTGCACACAAGTGTAAAACTCGTTGTACTTTTTGCGAACATACTCACGAACGGGACTATACTGCAAACAGGATTAAATGTAATGCATGCAATAGAGAGTTTGCTGAGGGTATTTGTTTTGACAGCCATCTGACACATAATAAAGCGGCTAAATCTGTATGTGATAATGTAAAGCTTTGCATCGATTGTGGTATCATCTTTGATAAGAGGGGGCGAAAATCTGAACACATGTGTGGTGAACATTTTTGTTCAACATGCCGCGCGTATGTTGATACAAATCATACATGTTTTGTTCAGAAACAGCAACCTGTTCATACGAAAAGGTTTATGTACATCACCTATGATGTAGAGACGATGTTGAAGGCGCCGAATGAGCGCGGTGAAAGGGAACATGAAGTTGTACTGGTGTGTTGTCATCATGTATGTCACGTCTGTATAAGAAAAGGTATCGATGAGCCTTGTAAAACGTGCGGTGACAATATTGGAAATCGTTCGTTTTCTTTTAAGACAATGACGGATTTTATTAACCACGTGTTAGTAGAACGTCCTGTCTTTCAGAAAATCCTGGCGATCGCTCATAATGCATCCACATATGATGGTCTCTTCTGTCTTAGAACTCTAATAGAAGACCAGCATATTGTACCTAGTGTTCTTATTCAGGGTCAAAAGATTTTTAATATTAATATAGGTAACCGTATCTTTTTTCGCGACTTTTTCCTCTATATTAGTGCTAAATTATCCAAATTACCGAAAACGTTAGGCCTTAGTCAAAATTTAAAGAAGGGAGATTTCCCATATTTGTTTAATACTGAAGAGAATCAAAATTATGTCGGTCCCTACCCTCCGCTTAAGTACTATGACCCTGAGGGACGAAGCACAGAAGAAAGAAAACAATTGGAAGCCTGGCACCAAGAACGTGCGGAAAGTGGCGAGGAGTTTAACCTGCAGAAGGATATGTTGGCTTATTGTAAAAATGATGTTAGAATTCTAACAGAAGCGGACATCAAATTTAGCGATATTATTGAAGAGAAAACGGAGGGTTTGCAATGTTTCATAACATCATCAACCATTGCAAGTCTTGCAATGCGTACATATCGTACCTTGCACTTACCGGAAAATACTATTCCTATCATTCCCGCGTTGGGATTTCATCATAAGACCAAGTATAGTACAAAAGCTATGCAATGGCTTATGTATATTGAAGACCAATTAGGGATAGAAATCCAGCATGCTAGGAGAGGTGGGGAAAAGTATATTGGTAGGTACAAGGTCGATGGATGGCACGAAGGACTCAACGCTGCCTTCGAGTATTACGGATGTTTTTTCCATGCCTGCCGCCATTGTTTTCCCTTTAACCGTGACGCGGTTTTGCACGATGCACAAGACTCGTACAATACGATGGAAAAACGCTATGAGCAAACCATGCGCCGCCGTAAGTACCTGAAAAGTATAGGTGTAAACCTATATGAAATATGGGAATGTTCTTGGGATAATAAGATAAAGACGGACAAGGAAGTGCAAAAGTTTGTTAAAGAACGTTGTACTAATCTACCTGATTTTCTTATTCCTAAGAACTGTTACAACGGTGGTCGCACGGAAGTCTTTCGTTCTTACGTCAATTGTACGAGTGATGAGCGTATATCTTATGCCGATGTAACTAGCCTTTACCCATGGGTAATGGCGCGTAAACCTATGCCGGTTAAATCACCTAAGATTCACACGGGACCGGACTTTCCAGATGTGGAAAGTATTCACGGTGTAGTCAAATGCACAATTGTCCCTGCAAAGGACCTCTATTTTCCGATCTTACCATACGTTGCGGGAGGTCGATTACTTTTCGGCCTTTGCCGCACATGTATGGAAGAAGAAAACACTAATGAATGTACTCATAGTGATGCTGAGTGTGCTCTCACAGGAACATTTTGTACTCCAGAGTTACACCTTGCTCTTAAAAAAGGTTACAAAATAATCGATATACATGAGATATGGGAATTTGAACTCTTAGATCCTGAAGAGGGGAATTCAGGTGGACTGTTCGGGAGCTATGTGAATTCCTTCCTTCAGATGAAGCAGGAAGCCTCTGGTTTTCCTGCTTACTGTACCACTGAAGAAGACAAACATAAATATATCGAAGAATATTATGCCCATGAAGGCATACAATTAAATTATGATAATATTAGGACGAACCCTGGATTGAGGCAATGTGCGAAACTATACCTCAATTCATTGTATGGAAAGTGGGGGCAGCGCACAGATATGTCACAGAGTATAATTGTTAGTGATGAGGTCACGTTTCTTAGGTATTTAACTACGGCAAGGTATGAAATTCAAAGTGTGGTACCAATTGATGATGACCATCTCATTGTCACATACAGAGACATTGAAAACGAAAACGTACCGTTAGCGTTTTCCAATGTGATACTAGCCGCATTTATTACTTCGTGGGCTAGACTTAGACTTTACGAACTACTGACGACTGTAGGACCTGACAGAGCAATTTACTGTGACACTGACAGTATCATGTATCTACAGAAAAAAGATGAGGAACCCTTGTTACCGCTCGGAAACTATTTGGGAGATCTTACAAATGAAATTCCTGAAGGTTGGGAATTTACAACCTTTATAGGTCTTGGCTGTAAAAACTACGCAATGCGGCTAACAAATGCCCAAGGGGATGTTCGCGATATATTCAAAATTAGGGGGATAACACTAAACGATAGAACCTCTCAAAAAATTAACTTTGAGAGTTTCTATAAATTAGTGTCTGGACAATTAGAGTCCACAGTAATAGAAAACCCAAACAGTATCGTTCGTAGACCAGGGTTCCGTATCTTTAGCTGTAGAGAAACAAAGACACACCGTGAGGTCAACAAAAAACGAAAACGTATTGACGAACCTGACGTAACTGACGATGAACCAGTACAAAAACGTGCAAGTGTACCTTACGGTTATAGACCCACGAATGAATGAATGTGAGTTGTATGAATGTCTCTTTTTTTAAACCGGCTCGTATGCACAGCATAACCGTTCTTAAAAATATTTAATTTATTCCTAATTTATTTTAATTTATTCATAATTTATTTTAATTTCATATACCAGTGATTTTTTTTTCATTTCAAGCTTTAATTTTATATCCCAGTGATTTTTTTTCATTTCAAGCTTTAATCTTATATCCCAGTGATTTTTTTTTATCCGTTTCATTAGTATGTATACTCCGAACAATCAACGATTGTGAAAATATTAAAATTCACATGTTCGAAAATATGTGAATGTATGAGTGTGAGTGTGTATATAAAGCAGAGTCTCCATTGTATGCATTCATTTGATTACAAGATGTTAAAGTTTCAACATCCCTCTACTATTTTAATTGCTGGTCCTTCAAGGGCTGGTAAAACTTGTTTTGTAAATAGGTTACTTAATGAATGTGATAAAATGTTTAGTATAAAATTTAATGATATTGTTTGGTGTTATGGCGCAGTAATACCAAAATTAGATGCAAATGCAAAAATACGTTTTGTAGAGGGGATACCTGACATGAATAATTTTGAAATTAAAGAAAATTCATTATTAATACTTGATGATTTAATGTCGGAAACTAATGGCGATGTTGCTAATTTATTTACAAAGTATGCACATCATAAAAAGTTAACTGTAATATTTATTATTCAAAATTTATTTCCAAAAGGAAAACATGCACGTGATATTAGTTTAAATGCACATTATATTATAGTATTTAAAAATCCACGTGATAAATTACAAATACAATATTTAGCAAGGCAGATTATGCCTCGGTATAGTAAAGAAGTCGTGAGTGTGTTCGAAGAAGTAACACGGGAGCTTCACACTTATTTATTATTTAACTTGACACAAAAAACAAACGATGCATTGCGAATACGTACAAATATTTTTCCGAATGAAATAATGCATGTGTACGCTAACGTAAAAGACATGCATACAGAAATTTTTGTTTAGTCTACATCAAGATGTTGAAGGTGAAACAACACTACAGCACGCTCCGTGCTCTGTGCAAATGCAAAAATGCAAAACGAAAACAAATTTTACAAAATGCTTCAGGGGATTTAATAAGAACAATATCTCAAGTAGCTAAAAACACAATAAAAGGAAACATTCCTTTAAATTCTCGTCAGAAGCAACGTTTACGTAGACATAAAAAGATCTTACGTGCTCTATCTCAGCAGCGTACTGCATTGAATAAAAAGAAGAAGTTGTTATTACAAAAAGGTGGTGCGCTTTTACCGTTAATCTTGGGACCACTTCTTGCAGCAGTAGGAAGTAGTATTTTCAGTCGTTAAATATGTCAGAATTACGTAAAATGATTTTAGTTCCTGAAAATGCTGTACATGAAATTCAATCAAATCTTAAATCCATTGATTCACATCAGTCACGTTTAGATGAAGAAATGAATAATATCTTAAAACGCCGTGATCTTAGTGTACAACAAAAGTGGAAATTATATCAACAAGCTTTGCATCGTTATTTACAGTATACATCTTCTTCTTCTTCACATAAGCCTATTACTTTACCTATCATTCAAGAAGAAGAAAAAGAAAAATTATCATCAAGTTCCAAACAAGATAGCAATACTTCTATTTTACCATTTGTATCAGACATTTTACAATCAGTACCGAAAACACTTCGTAGGAAAACAGATCTATTATTAAAACAGTTGACAAGTTCTGATAAAATTCAGTGGGATAAGTCTGGCATTGTACGTATTCAAGGAAAAACAATACCAGGTTGAAATATTATAGATTTAGTAAATGATGTTGTTCGTACAAGGAAATATTCAAGAAATCCTTTAGGTATTCATGAATTTAAAAATTTATTAGAAGATCTTAATGTTCCTAAAGAATTTATTGGTACACCTATTAGCACACCAGCATCAAAAGTAAATAGTAGTAGTAGTAGTAGTAGACAACGTATTCGTAAAGTAAAAAAATCTACTAGTCCTGCAGTAGTTGCTAATTTATTTAAACAGTGGAAAGAATATAGTATGTAAAAATGACAAAATTATCAAAAATATATTATGATTATTCAAATCCTGATTCTTTATCAAGTATACAAACATTACAACGCAAAACAAAGTTATCTAAAAAGAAAATTAAAAATTGGTTAGCTTCTCAAGATGCTTATACATTACATGCACCAGCTCGTAAAGTTTTTGAACGTAAAAAGTATTATGTTAGTGCACCAAATGAAACATTACAAATGGATTTAGCAGATATGCAAAATATTGCAAAGTATAATAATAATTATAAATATATATTATGTTGTATTGATATTTTTTCACGTTACGCATATTGTGTTCCGTTAAAAACAAAGAAAGGTCCTGAAATGGTAAAAGCAATAACAAAAATTTTTAAAAATTTCAAGTTACCCGTGTTTAACGTACAAACAGATTTAGGCGGTGAATTTTATAATCGTCATGTAAAACAATTGTTTAAAGAATATGAAATTAATCATTATAGTGTTCATTCTGAAATTAAATGCGCGTTAGCAGAACGTTTTATACGCACATTAAAAGAAAGATTGTATCGTTATTTTACTGCAAAGAATACTTATCGTTATATTAATGTATTAGATCAAATTGTAAAAAATTATAATCATTCATACCATTCAAGTATTAAAATGGCACCTGCACAAGTAAATGATTCCAATGTGAATCAAGTGTGGGAAACATTATACGGAAATAAAAATAATAAAAAGAATATAACATGTAAATTTAATGAGGGTGATTATGTACGTGTTAGTAAGTATAAACATGTATTAGAAAAAGGATATTTACCTAAATGGTCACAAGAAATATTTATTGTTGACAAATGTATTAAGTCAGATCCTGTCACTTACAAATTAAAAGATTGGAACGGTGAAGAAATTAAAGGAATATTTTATGCACAAGAATTACAAAAAGTAATTATAAATTCAAAGAAAACATATCTCATTGAAAAAGTATTAAAACGTAAAAAAGGGTGGATGTATGTAAAATGGTTAGGATATCCATCAAGTATGAATTCGTGGATTAGATCAGATTCTATTCAGTCTGCAAAATGAATTCGAACTTTACACACGACTTTTACGTTACTCTTCCTTCAAATGCAAGTAGCAATCTTTTTGAGAATAATACTACATCATCATTTCGAGTTAAATTGGCACAACCTATTGATTTAAGTGATGGGGAATGGGGTGTTGCATTAACACAAATTAATATTCCGTGGAGTTTTTACAATGTTGGTGAAAATGAGGAAATTATAATTACTAGTGTTATCGATGATAAAGTTGAACGCTACCATGTTCCAATAACACCGGGATATTATTCATCAATTGAATCAATTCTACAATTAATTCCTGAAAATGTTCGTATGTTACACTATTTACAAAACAAAAATCAAGTTGTTATTAAACATTCTTTAAAATTAGAAGATCAATGTATGATTGGTGTTACACCAGGTTTACAACAGATTTTTGGATTTATTAATGAAAATACGCTTGATGTTAAAAATGTTATATACACAAAAGTTAAAAATGTTGATTTAATATTAGCACGTGGAAAATTTCCATGTGATTTAGATTATAATATTCCCAATACAATTAATGTTTGCATTGATATTGTAAAACAACAACAAAATATAGGTCCATTAGTTCGAAAACTTAGTGTATATAATGTACAACACGGTCATGTAAAATCTTTTGTATTTCACACACCACATTATGTTAAAGTTGAAAAGAAATATTTTGATACAATAGAAGTAAACTTAAAAGATGAACACGGGTTAAAATTACCATTTCGTTTTGGAACTTCAAACCTAACACTTCACTTTAAACGAAAATGATTTCTGAAAGTATTGATGATAGTTTTTACATTACATTAGTTTCAAATGCTAGTGCTAATGTATATCCTACAAATAGTCCAACACATTTTATTAATCAATTAAAAAATAATATTCGTTTATCAGAATCCGATTGGTATGTAGGATTAAGTGAAGTACATATTCCATTAACATGTTATAATGTTACCGCGGGTGAAAACGTTATATGGTACAAATTTAAAAATGCAGAACCTATGAAAAGTAAAATTCTTGTTGGATATTATCCATCCATTCATCATTTACTAGAAGAATTAAACGCAATATCGAGTTTTATAAGATTTAGTTTTTCAAATGTTGTACATGTTGAATGTGATGAGCATATAGAATCAGTTACATTGTCGCCTACATTAGCTTTACAATTAGGTTTTTCTGAAAAATCAGATCTTGTAAAAGAATCTCATGGATTCAAACAACCATACATAGATATCGGATATCCACATCAAATTTTTATTTATACAGATATTATACAATATCAATTTTTAGGTGATACAAAAGCACCATTATTACGTATAGCAACAATCTCTGATATAAAATATGGAAAAGTTCAAACAATTACATTTGAAAATATTCATTATATGCCACTTGCAAAATTTTGTTTTAATACAATTGAAATACTATTAAAAGATCATGCAGGGCGAAATTTGCCATTTCGTTCTGGGACACTGACCGTAACACTACATTTTAAACGCTCTCCGGCATCTTCTAAATAATAATAATAATAATAATAAAAAATGAGAGCAAGACGTGTTACTTATCATCGTGGGCGCGGAATACCATATTTTTCAGGACCTGTATATCAAAGGGGACATGGTATAGGTAGTTTCTTTAAAGGATTATTTCGTTTTGCTTTACCATTTCTTAAACAAGGTGCAAAAACTGTAGGACGTCAAGCATTACAAACCGGTATGCAAGTTGCGGGTGATGTATTAGAAAATCGACCATTTAAAGAATCGGTTCGTGCACGTGTAAAAGAAGCTGGTAATAGTTTAAAGACAAAAGCAATTAATAAAGTTGGACAGTTGCTAACTGGTAACGGCAAGAGACGGTCACGCAAGAGGAAAGCTCCTGCAATTGTAAAGTTTGGACCACCAACAAAACGTAAACATATACAGGACATCTTTTCATAATGGCGTTCCTAAATTCAAATAGTTTTGAATGTTGTACCAATGAATTTGATTTCTTTTCTATACCAATGACACAAACAGCTATTGAAGCAACTACAAATGCTGAATATCGTCCTATTTCCACATTAACCTCAGAAGGACCTATTGAATTTGTTATTCCAGGAGAAACAGGTGAATTTATTCATCCTGCTTATCTATATCTTTATGTACGTTGTAAAATTACTAAAGCTGATGGTACAACTTTAGCTGACGATGATGTTGTCGCACCCGTAAATAATTTCTTACATTCTTTATTTAGTCAAATTGATATTTCGTTAAATGATAAATTAATTAGTTCTTCATCAGGATCTTATCCTTATCGTGCATACATTGAAACATTATTAAATTATTCTCATGATGCTTCTCAAACACATTTAGCATGTGCCATGTGGCATAAAGATACTGCAAAAAATTTTAATAAATTAGATAATACAAATGCTGGTTTTCAAAAACGTGCTAATATGGTGAAAAATAGTAAATCTTTTGAAATGTATGGACGTCTTCATACGGATATTGTAAGTTTAGATCGTATGCTTCCTAACAAAGTAAGTTTGCGTGTAAAACTACATCGTAGTAAAGATAATTTTTGCTTAATGTCTGCTGAAAATACAAGTTATAAAGTTGCACTTGAAGAAATTATTCTTCATGTACGTCGTATTGATGTAGCTGCAGATTTAGCTATGCAATTAAATACACGAATGGGTTCGGAAACAGCCAAGTTACCTCTGACGAGAGTGGAAACAAGATCTTATACTATACCTGCACAAGTAAAGTCTTACAGCCTTGATAATCTTTTCCTGGGTAATGTTCCTAAAGGCCTGATTATTGGTTTCATCTCCAACACAGCCTTCAATGGGAAATCACATCTTAATCCCTTTGAATTTCGAAACTTTAACGTTAACAAACTGCAATTACAAGTCGGTTCAAAATCATTTCCTCCCAACCCCCTCACACCTGATTTTAATAATAATTTATACCTTCTAAGTTACTATACTTTGATTTCAGGTACTGGTATATATTATCAAAATTATTCACATACTGTTACTCTTGATGAGTATCCAAACGGATATGCTCTGTATGCATTTATTCTATCTCCAACAGGAACTTTAGATGATAACACGTGGGATGTAGTACGCGATTCCCCTGTAAATTTAAAAGTATCATTTTCAGAAACTTTAACTGAACCTGTTACATGCATTGTGTACGCACAATTCGATTCTTTAGCACAAGTAGACAAAGACAGAAATATTTATACTGATAACACCTTCTAATTTATTTAGTTGAGTACAATGCGGGTTGTTGTTCACTTCTCGGCGTATCATGATAACGAAGATGAGTTTATTATAAAAGAGCTAGCCATTGTAAATCCTGACGTTCCCTTTTTTCAAAATTGGGTTTTTAAACCACCATTTCCTTTAAATAACTTATCTGAGCCAATCATAAGCACAAACAAATATCTAGGTGAGAATGTGTATGGCATTACCTGGCACGAAGGGGATGTAGAATATTCACATCTTAAGGAAATTCTTCAAACATATTGTTCAAATACTACAACCATATACACATACGGAATAAATAGAAAGTGTTTTCTTCAAGAAATTCTTCAAAGAGAAGTTACAAATTTGGAAGAAATAAACTGTCCAAAGTATACTGCATTAAGTTTTCACGTTCATCGGTGTGCACATAATAAGCATCGTTTCGGACAATATAGATGTACTGTTCATGAAGCATTACTGTATAGTGAATATGTGAAAGTGTATGATTATGTGTTACATGTGAATAACAGTGATAATTACATACCTACTACAATTAAAAATAATCTTTATCATGTATAGTGATGAATTATTAAAAGTGTTACTAACTGATAAAGTGACTGGTGCAAGTGTTACTGGAATTTACCCTATTGACAAACTTCCTGTAACGGTAAAACCTCCTGCAGCACTTGTGATTAATCTTGATACATCTGATTCTGCTGGTTCCCACTGGGTTGCAGTGTACATCAATAAAAAAAACATGGATACTACTTTGATAGTCTTGCTATGGACATTCCCAAGGAAATAAAAAACTTTTTGTCGAAAAATACTAAAATGTACTTTACAAATATTCAACAATATCAACATGATAATTCTGTGTTATGTGGTTATTTTGTCTTATATTTTCTGCATCATATTATTCGCACTCAATCATTTGAAAAGTGTTTAAAATTGTTTAAGAAGAAAATTTTGAAAAAGAATGATGCTATTGTTTATAAACATGTAAACAAATTTTTCAAAAGAAAACACAAATAATTTTTTTTTATTTTTTTTATTTATTTTTTTTAAATTTACATTTTTTAATTTACAATAAATTTTTTAAACTTACACCCATGCATTTTATTTACAATTCCTCATTACAATCTTGATAATGCATTAGTTAATGCTGTTGATCTTTCATATTTCCACCAATAATTCAACTGTTGTGCATTACGATATGCACATCCTGATTTCTTTACAATACTTGTGTGAAAAGAACAATATTCATTAAATGTATTTCCACATAATTCATTTAATGAAGGACAATGTTTTGTTTCTAAATCAATGACATTATCTAATGCAAATATTCTTTTAATCCAAAGAGATTTCTCTAAACCTTTACAATAAAAGGTTGAATTCTTTGCACATAATTGATATACAAGGTTTCGTATGCATGATACAGTATATCCAGTTTTGCTATTCCATTTCAATCCATGCAAATTTAATGTTAACCAGTCAATTTGTTTTTGACATCCTAGTGATAATAAATTATATTCAACTGGTGATTTTACCAAGCAATGGAAATTTACTGTATCATCGCATGCAGTTAAACAAAACTCACGAATAATAAATTCGTTATCAGACATTTTAAAATCTTGAATATCAATAATATACTGATTTACACATGGTGAAATTTCATTTGTATGAAAAATAAAAAACGGAATTATCTGTCCAACAAATTCTGTATTTTGTAAAAGATCACAAGTTTTATGCATAAAGCATCGAAATGAGATTTCACTATGTTCTTGTTCAAACACTTCAAAGAGTTCACTAAGAGTTTTGTCAAGAGATAAATACTTCACTGCAAATGATCCAGTATTATGAAAATGTCTACATTCATGAGGAAGATGTAACTTGCATTCCACGCATTCCATTGGATTATTGTTGTGTAAGTATACTTTTATAGTTTTTAATACACAGTTCACATTAATGTTTTCACCATTACATAACACACATGAAACACTAGCACTATTCGAATACATTTTTTCAATCTGAAATATTCGCTTTCCGTTTGTCTTTTCTTATGAAGATCTCTAGTAATTCCGGTAAATAGTCTGTATCACTTAATAATTCCACATAGGCGTCATAAAATTTTTCTCTTGTTAATAGTCCGATAATATGCGTGTTTGCGTACAAATAAAACACATCATCTTCAACACTAGGACTTGCTATAATACTCCAAGCACGGATTTCCAATAATTCTGGACGCGTCGTCATACAATCATGATCAAAATCATGATTAGATCCTGTCGTACAACCCTCACATATTAGTGTCTCATTAAAATTCCATTTTTCAATAGCCTTCTTTATACATTCTCGATCCACTTTTTCACTATTACAAGAACAATCTAAAGCCCAAAATCGTGATGTTCTTGATAATACAATTGGAGATGCTGGCGGTGTTGGTGAAACTGTTAGCGCTGGTGAATCTATTGCATCAAAATCAAATTCTTCATCTGACGATGATTCGTATATTTCTGTTTCAGCATCAGATATTGCTTCAATATTGCTATTGCAAAGATCCTTCTTCTCATACGACTGCATGATGTATCTTTATATATTTTGTCTCTTATAACCTGTATTTAAAGTATTTTCATAACCGCAAGGTAATCACGTGTTCGGCATTCCCAACATTAAAGTTATTTTTATTAGTTTGTCCCCAATTTGTGATGCTTATCTCCCACGTCCGCAATCTTCCTTTTGTTCACCTATCGCGGCGCCAAAGTTATTTCTATCAGTCTGGCGGTATTCTGTAATGTTTACCAAACGTGTCAGCAATCTTCCTTTGTATTTGAATTCAAGTTTTAGCACGCCCTGCAAGCACACATCATCACTCTTACCCAACCGGTTTTCCAAAAGCGCGGGAAAAGTTCAGTTCATGTCTTAAGTTCATCAGCAAAAGACGTACGGAAACCACGCTCTGTATATGTACCATCATAGTGTATCATACCGTACACGAAGTTTTACCACGCTCACCGAGTATATTCACACAGTGTTCGAGTAATAATTACAAGAGAATAAAAAATACGATCCAACAAATTAAAAAGTCCCGCATGAATAAATATTTCCCTCCCATCATACAGTATTCAGCTCCAATAATAAGGGTCCCGGGTTCGATCCCAGTGCGTATCACACATTATAAGTGTTCTAAGCTTCTTATTTTTAACAAATAAAATAATTTCCTACCACTTTATGAAATTTCATAGAAATCGAACCGTTAAATATATTATTCTCTCTCCACATATTGTTCGTGTAATCTTTTATTCTCTCAGAATGACGTATCAACAGATTTAATTCAAATTTCCATTATTATTATTTTTAAAAATACCCAGTATAAAGTCTCTACAGACACGTATACACACTCAAAAAAGAGGACACGACCTTTCCATGTCAGCACAACTAAAAACAGAAATATAACAACTTTCCAAATCCATGTCATCAACCCCTAATGACATACACGACACCCTCTGACAACGTCCATTAAAGAACCATGTTAGAACATCATTATTACGTAAAGTACCGCTAACATTCCAGCTTTCGGGTGTAGAAGTTCGTCGGGTACTACTGTCGTGATAACGGTATCTAATGTAAAATAATATTGCCTAAGGGAGCTCTTGTCGAAGGCAAGTGTCAATGTATGTAGTGGCGGTGTCCAGTGTCACCGAAAATCAAGAAGAGATCCCGCATCAAGACAATGCTCGTGGTATTCTTCGACTTTGAGGTTCTCATCCATAAATAATTCCTCACTGAGGTAACACGTTAAATGCCGCTACGTATATGGAAATACTAACACGCCAGCGGGCATACCCGCAGTACTCCCTAATCAAGATGACACGACCTTGCTTCACGACAATGTCCGATCACACACTGCCTTTCTGGTGCAGCAATTCCTGATCAATAGGGGAGTTATGTCAATCAACCACCCTACTCCCCAGACTTGTCTCCCCGAACATTTTCTTGTGCTCCAAATTCAAATCAGTCCTGAAGGGCGGAGGTTTTCAGACATTTCGGAAACCAATGTAATGTTATGTTACGACCCAGTTGAAGGCTATCCCTAAAGACAAGTACGCTAGGAGTTTTCAGAACTTGTACAGTATTTCCTTGAAGTTCATTATTATCAACAGGAATTACTTCGAAGGCCACTAACTACTGTTTCAGGTAATACAACAATGCATTCGAAATATAGACACATTCGTCGAACTTTCCGCGCAGATCTTGTAGATAGCGAGAAGCGGCTTTCTGCAATAGATTAAGCGTCTCAAGAATACATTTTACTTTCATCCTTAACTAAAACAGAACATTACTCAACATTTTATTTTAGACAACTACAAGTTTGGGTTCGTTCCTGCAAATTAGGCCCAACTTCTACATTCATATACAGGCCCGTCGAAAGCCAACACGGGCCCCGGGATTGAGTTATCATCGGACCTGGTATAAAAACTGGCAAACTATATCTCACATATTTACTAGCTACATTATACTAATTGCATTAAATACATATACTAATTAGCCTATATTACCAGATTTACACTTCGTAATTTACAAAACTTTTTTCTTTCTTAAGTATCCGACTTTGCGCACCCTTTTACTCTCCACTTATAATACTTCTACGTTATTATCATAGCCTTAACCTCTGCAATCACTAAGCGGAATCTTATTCTATTCTAGGGAAACGCAAATAAAGTCTAATACTGCATCTCCAGTTTTCTGGTGACAATGCACAAAAGCTAGGAAACGTTCTTGGATTGTATATTTCTGTTTCTCTTGTTCATTAATCACCAAACTCAGAAACTGTACAATGAAAACTGTCTGTTCAACATGTGCGGAATCAGGGGTTGCAATCAACAATTATAGAGTAATATTTGTCAGCTTGTCTCTCTTTCAAAATAACTTGAAGTACATGAATTGCACAACATCCAATGAATTCATTCTCTATCTCTGGCGACAAATAATGCACTTGTAGTTGATGATGATCCATCTGTGAGGATTTTACATCCATCTAATCTTCTTGTAACAATGTTTAAAAACACGGAAAATATGTGTAGCAATTTTCTCTTTAGCACAAAGATTTTAACACTTTCTTTATTCGCCGGGCCCCAGGGAGAAAGTCCCGGCTCTCCAACCCTCTCGTCGGCCTTGTTCATATAATGGAATAAGTAAAAATTAGACAATCATAATATTTTTATTTTTATTGTATTATTACTTGTAACGGCAAAAGGTGTTTTAGTAAGTCGTAGAGCGTATTTTTTACTATAAATATAAATATTTAAATATATTTTAAAATAGAAGTAATTTTTTTTAAATAATACGCTTCTAAAAGGTACTATGTGAGTGCATTGTATTGCGAAAAGTTCTAAATGTATAATGCGTCAAGAGAAAACTGCCCTGACGAAATGATATTAAAATAATTCTGGCTGGACAATATAGAACTTCACTTACTCCACATAACGCCACAATGAGCTGTTCGAATTAGCAAAAAGATAATCCTGTGCGCGTTGAAAGAGATAAGATATTTAATTGACAAGCTAATGAAACAACACATGTTCTTCATATTGCAACCATTCAGAACATAATGACGAAAATACAATAGCCTTAACAATATATAAAACAAGAGTGGCCTGGCTGTACATTAAACTAAATTTAATTTTTC
This sequence comes from Thermobia domestica, assembly GCF_964235325.1. Taxonomy (NCBI): domain Eukaryota; kingdom Metazoa; phylum Arthropoda; class Insecta; order Zygentoma; family Lepismatidae; genus Thermobia; species Thermobia domestica. The sequence continues at coordinate 377,832,057 of NC_137455.1, read as the reverse complement.
TGTTACGAAAGTAGCTTACACTTTCTTTTTTCTTTTCTTTTTCTTTCTTTTTTTTTTTTTTTGTTTTTTTCCCTCTCTTTTTACTGTATGAAACTTTACGTTTGGTACGGTAGATTTACACTTGCTTCTCAAACAGTTTAAACTTTATGTTATAAACAAGATAAGTAAATTTACGAAAACTTCTTTGTAAACGAGCGAAATTTTATGTTTCTTCAGATTATAAACAACATACAGTAGATTAAATTTTATTCCTTTAAAGCAAATAAATACATTTTCTCACATTATAAGTAAGGCACGTAAATTTACGCATGTTTCTTTCAAAACAGGCGAAACTTTACGTTTGTAGAGATTACGACTAAACAACATACAGTAGATTACACTTGCTTCTTTTTGATTTAACAGGTGAAATTTTATTAAGTAATGGTTTCTACTAGGTTAGAATATTTTTCTGTACCACTAGTTGTTAATTGGTTAAACTGTGCATGTTTAGTAGAATAAATAAAATCTCGCCAAAGGCCTTTCACAACTATATCCAAAAACTAATCTTAATTTAAAATTATTTATTTGTTGTATACGAAAGTTCTACTTCAAGAACTAGTTCATTTGACACAAAAACGTCAATAATCAGAGATAGGAACCAGTTTTCAAGAGGGATATTCAAAAGAAATACAAGAATAAACTCACACAAGGCTATATTAACCCACCTGGAGGCACAGGGCTAAAAAAAATGTGGCCCCTGCCAGGCCCATAGCCAGCCCAAAAATTTAGGGGGGGCCGGTAGAAATTAGGGGGGCCCTAACCAATCATATTATACTTCATCACCATATTATAGATCATTTGCAAGCCTACCGTGAAATTTTATGGGGGCCAGCCAAAATTTAGGGGGGCCCGGCCAACTCTTGCCCCCCCGTCGATACGGGCCTGGCCCCTGCTGACTTCACCTAATACATTTCTGTGAAAGTACAGTAGGAAAGTTAAGGAGATATGTTTCATATTTTTGTTCACCCGAAACAAAATCCTAAATACGCCACTGGACTACTATCTTGTCGAAATGAAACGCTAATACAGTTTTAAACGAGTTAAATACGTGATTTAGAACAGCAGCACTTTATTTTAAACTCTTTTAAACACTCGTTTCTCAATAAAACTCTTCAGTGTTATTTTATGTTGAGTAGTTGATCCTTGTGCGATAATCTGCAGATAACCAACAAAATCCAGGCGTAATAGTCTTTCTCTGCCATGTTTTCTCCGGTTTACTATTCCTTTTCCTTTTTACCATCAATCCATCTAACGTTGTCCCTTTTCTCCCCTCTGCCCACCCCTAAAATGCCCCTCCCCATGTCTTCGAAGCGACTGTGGAGCAGTGCGGGGTAATTCATCATTGGAAGGCAGCCGGCCCTCTCCCTCCCCCCTGTGCATGTCACTCAATCGCTGGGAAAACTGGGTTCGGGGAAAGAAAGAAAGAAAGAGAAGCTGAGGGCGTCTGGTCCTCCTGAATGTGTTGAGGATACGAGTAAAATGCCAACCAGCGTCTGCTCTCGTGGATTTTACTAAGCACACAAGAAAATATTCTTATCGTACAAATTACTCGCTAGGTGGCGCTAGAGAAAGGAGCAATTGCGCCTCACACAGATTTGTGATTTGTCCCGTGCCTCTAAATTTGATAGATCTCAAATAATACAGTTACTTACGTATTCAATTATCATATTTTAATTGTGTTTACGTGTTAGAAGTACTCATTTAACCAATGATTTCAAAGTGAAACACTGAGACCTATATGAATCTGCTTTTCTCACTAATCTAGTGGGTAGCGCACGAGTCTTTGGTGACTGTGGACCCGGGTTAATTCTCAAAAGAAAAATGAAATGAAATCTTTAGTTTTACGTCCCACGGTTATGTCAGTTAGGCTATGATGATGTCCCACGGTGATGATGAGAAATGAATGAAATGGTGGAAGGAAGAAAGTGGGAGGAAACGAGAGAACCCCGAGAAAACCCACGAATACGGTGTTTGTCCACCACAAAGTCCACACGGCGCGAGCTGGGATCGAACCAGGGACTCCAAGCACCGGAGGTGAACGCTCTACCACTGAGCCACCGCGCTCCCGAATGATTCTCAAAAGAACAGTATTAAATTTGCTGGTTCAAATTTCACCTTAAACAGTAGGCCCACGTCTCATAAAGGCTCGAAGTTGGAAAGGGACGCTATAAACAGACAAACAAACAAACAAAAATAACTGACCGTTCAATTTAATAATCCTTTATCACGATTCACTACTTTGTGACTCATCTTTGGCTTTTTTTTCTCTGTTAAAATGATGCATTGGTTATTATGATGATTTGGAAAAATGAAATAAAATCTTTGAGTTTTACGTCCCACGGTTATGCCGGATAGGCTAAAGGAGATGGTGAGTAATGAATGAAATGGTGGAATGAAGAAAGTGGGAGAACCCCGAGAAAACCCACGCACACGGTGTTTGTCCACTACAAAGTTCACTTGGCGGGGGCTGGGATCGAACCCGGGACACCTAGCACCAGAGGTGAACGCTCTACCACTGAGCCACCGCGGCCCATATATGATGATTTGGAGTAAACGAAAACACTACTAACAAATTTTAAACTCGTTTTATTTTTGAAGAAAAGCATCATAGATTTAAACAAATAGCATTTCGATGGCGATATCGCAGCTGCATATGCAGGGATTTATTTTTTCGAGAGAGGTCAAAATTCAATATCAGGATAAATTATATTAAAATTTGTATAATGGCCCCTAAAATAAGACTAAATTTCCAGAAAAGTCGGGATTTCGGAGCAGTCTGGACCCCCAGGACCCATCTCTTGGGTACATTTCTGCTTTGATGGTGTACTTAATATCAAGTAAGTATGATGGATGTAAGTAAAAGTGTTCTTGTTTAACTGCTTTGTGTGCATTTTTGCTCCATACACCGAGAAAAAATCATATGTAGCGTACATATTAACGTAAGTTACATGCGTAAATTCTGTAGTTTTTGGACTCAACACACGACTATAGGTATCATACTGCAGCAAAGGTAGGCCTGTAACCAGTGGCGTATTTAGGGGGGGCTTCTGGGCTTAAGCCCCCCCCCCCGAAATCTTACTTACTATAGTAAAGTATATGAAATATCATGCAGAATTTTCATATTTTCAGGCAAAGCCCCCCCCCGAAAGTTAGCAAAGCCCCCTCCGAAACAAAATCGTAAATACGCCACTGCCTGTAACTAAAAACGTGTTTCTTTTAAATACTTTCCGTATAAATGTTTCATCTAGTACGTACTTTTTGTCTGAAAGATAGGCAGTTTGAAAGATAAGATAGGCAGTCTGAAAGATAAGATATAGGATAGTAAGGATTTCACATACACATGGACGTACATAACATATAGCTGACGTGTGTAACATACCTATACATATGTAATATACGGAAGACTGTTAGATATCAGACATCTTGCAGCGGTATGATGTAACATTTAAGCCGGAAAAAGACAATGAATTTGTAGGGTATGGATAACGTATATTCCGTACAATGTCCGTAGTAAATTTATGGATTCCGTATATTTGCACAATATACCGCTGTCCGGATAACGGATTTTTCTCAGTGTAGGATTTAGCATATTCATGTTGCAGTATGACCTTTCTCTGTTGGTAGAGTCGGATTATGAAAACTCTTTAAGTGGTAATAATTAATCGTTGGGTAACTGGTCATCCTGTTTTAGCAACTCGACATGAACTATGAATATGATAATGTAATCTCATAAAACAGTACTTATTAATACTTCTTCTTTTTTTCTTTGATTTCTTTATCACGTCCTCTTCTCCTAACCTTAGTTTTGTCTTTTCTCTCTCTTACTCTCACCTTTGGTGCGAGCAGTCTGGGGTTCGATTTCTGGTGAGGACAGTCGATCAGAAAGGTGTAAAAAATTTTCCAGGCCAGCCGTCAAGAGTGAAGTTTTTACTCATTTACACCAGGTAAATGCCTGGATAGTACCTAACGTAAAGGTTTCCAACCCGCTTCCTTTCTTCGCCACTTCCTCGGGTAGTGTGATCACCAAAGACGTCATCCCTCATACCTAATAGCCTAAAATGGCTGTAAGTACCAAAACCCCATAAATATAATTCCTAAAGAAACTCCATTATGGCAAAATTAAAATATCGCTAATTTTACAGTAATGATGTGATATCTTCAAATAGATAAAAGATTATCGAAAAGTGCAACAAGAACTCGCTAGACAATATCATTTTACACGAGATACCGTTACCACGACTCACTTATCAGCTTTCGATTTCCAGCCACTTAGAAAATCGGAATTTATTTTCGCGTTTCTAAATAATTGCAAATAGAAAGCTACTAGGTGACTCGTGACAACGGTACCTCATACAAAGTAATATTGTCTAGCGCGCTCTTGTTCCACACTTCGATTATCTTTTATCTATTTGAAGATATCACATAATTACTGTAAAATTAGCGGCATTTTAATTTTGCCATAATGAAGCCTCTTTAAGAATTATATTTCTGAGGTATATTTCAGTAAATACAATGAGCAGATAGAGTAATTTGTTCCTTTTCGAAGCAGTGTTGGCAAGCAGACAAGTATACTTTGATAGTGGAGTCAGTGCTCTCTTAACTACTCCATTCATGGACTCATTACTACTTGCGCATTGGCAACACTTCTTAGCTCTTACCAACCGTCCCTTTCCCTCTTCTTTATAGTAATTGCAATTAGTTGTGAAATTTGGCCTAGATCTTCCAGTTTCACCACGAACATGAATTTCCAAGAGAACACGAGGGTGTGTCCCGGTCGTCAACCCTCATCTATGAAATTTGGTCCGAGTCGTCTCTCTTACTACACGGAGAACATCTTCTGAAGATACAGTATTGTAGAATGGGCACGAAGTTTCGTTTTCATAATCTTTGTTGCCATTGTTTTGTATTTTTGTTGTTATTATTGTTATTGTTTAATTGCAATAAGCGTTAGTGTTTGTGTTATAGTTTTTAATGTCCTATTATTATTATTATTATTATTATTATTATTATTATTATTATTATTATTATTATTATTATTACTATTATTTCCAAGTGAATTATGATGGAAGAATTGGTGGAATGAGAAAGGAGAGTACCCCGAAAAAATCCACGGGCATGATGTCGTCCACCACAAACTTACTAGGCCGGAGATCGAACCAGGGACCCCACGCACCCGAGGTAGGCATTCTACCACTGAGCCACCGTGCCCTCTCTTGAAATTTGAGTAAGTGTCGAGTTTCGCCTAACTGTGAAAGTGGCTTAAAAAAGCAAACATTACTATATTGGTATTGTAATTCGAGAATATTTATTTTACTGTATTTCTCTAAATTCACAGTTTTTTTTTTTTTTTTTAAGTAGATTATTCAAGTAAAAGATATTGAACAAGACCGCCCTAGACAATATCATTTTACATGAGATACCGTTATCACGACTCACTTATCTGCTTTTGTTTTCGAGCCATTTTGAAAATCGGCATTTATTTTCGCGTTTCTAAACAGCTGAAAACGGAAAGCCACTAGGTGACTTGTGATAACGGTACCTCACGCAAAATAATATTGTCTAGGGCGCTCTTGTTCCACATTTCAATTATCTTTTATCTATTCGAAGATATCACATAATTACTGTAAAATTAGCGGTATTGTAATTTTGCCGGGATGAGGCCTCCTAACTTGGTTCTGCAACCTGTTTGACGCTTTTGCAACCATGCAGATGGGCAACTCACCGTCATTTTTCCGGCAGCTAAGAGACAGAAAGCTCCTTTACAACCATTCTCTAAAGATATATGGAAAATACAATTGGATTAGATTCAAGAGAGATTTTGAATTTGGATTAGGAATATTATCTATACAAGAACTGATTCTTTATGGCTTCAATGTACAGATATTCTCTTGACATATTAATTTATATTCTTCGATAAAGATACATACTTCTTACAGTATCAAAAGACAAATAGTACTCATTTCCCCATGTCAATTGATATTCCTATTATATAAAACCGCATTCACTTTTTAAAGCATCAATAAGAAAGATATTCACGTGCCCAAGGTGACTGATATTCCTTTCATATGATCAAGCGCTAACTCTTTCAAGTGTTGATAAGACAGGTGCTCGCTTGCATATGTCAGTTAATATTCCTACCAGACTTATAATAGAGCACTTACTTCTTCAAATGTGAATGATACAGATATTCACTTGCGCGTGTCAACTGATATTCCACGATATAATAAAACACACACTTCTTCAAATATCAGTAAGATAGACATTCACTTCCATATGGCAATTGACATTCCTATGATATAATAGGGCACCAAATTCTTCAAGTTCGATAAGGTAAATATTAATTTACATAGTCAACTACGATATAACAAATAATCCAATTCTAATCTTTTTTGATAGCGTCAATAAGACAGATAGATATTCATTTATATATGTCAATTGATATTCCTATAATATAATCAAGAATTCAACTCTTATAGCGACAGACAATTAATATTCCCATGATACCATAGAGTATCAAGCATCAAGAAGCCAGATCCTTGATAGAGGTCTTATTTGAAGAATACCTCTCCGACTGCTTCACTATCCTGGGTCAATAATAAAAATGGTGTTGCTCCCAGCACAAAGAATCGAACCCGATTACACGTACAAGAAACATGCTCATTAATTACTAGTGGTTCTCAACCGATGTATCGCGACACACTGGTGTGTCACGAAGTCCCGTAAGGTATGTCGCAAAAGTTTAGAATTTAAAAATCACGAAGAATTTAATAATGATTAGTTAAAATCGAGACAGATTGTATCAGGCAACACTTCCAGCGGTAGAAATAATGCTCAATGCTATATAGAGTCATTATAAAAACTTATTATTATTATTATTATTATTATTATTATTATTATTATTATTATTATTAATAATAATAATAATAATAATAATAATAATAATAATAATAATAATAGTAGTAGTAGTAGTAATATTTATTCTATAATAAAAATATCAGACAAGTGTGTCGCGATGCCCTGGACTTTCAGTAAAGTGCGCCGTCAATCAAAAAAGGTTGAGTACCAGTGCACTAGAGTATTATTTATTCTCCTCTTGCGTAAACTGCATTTTATTACGTTAGACTTATTTACTAGTTTAACCCACAAGACTACGTTTAAGAGTCTTCATCCCGGCGAAATTAAAATACCGCTAATTTTACAGTAATTATGTGATATCTTCGAATAGATAAAAGATAATTGAAATGTGGAACAAGAGCGCCCTAGACAATATTATTTTGCGTGAGGTACCGTTATCACAAGTCACCTAGTGGCTTTCCGTTTTCAGCTGTTTAGAAACGCGAAAATAAATGCCGATTTTCAAAATGGCTCGAAATCGAAACCAGATAAGTGAGTCGTGATAACGGTTTCTTAATGTAAAATGATATTGTCTAGGGCGCTCTTATTCCACATTTCGATTATCTTTTATCTATTTGAAGATATCACATAATTACTGTAAAATTAGCGGTATTTTAATTTCGCCGGGATGAAGACTCTTAAGGGTGTCTCGTCTCGTCTCGTCTCTTGGGTTACACGATTATGGCACACACTCGGTATACATGTCGATCAACCAATTGGCGAGTTTCTATTTCTCTCTCTCTTTAAGAAATTGATGTATTGTGGAAAAGGCAAGCAATGGGCCAAATATTTTATTTCAAGAATGGATGAAAGAGGAAACCAAGAAGATGAACTAATTTCGACAACGTGTAATTAGTCTTAATAAGGAAACCCCATCTTTCATTAGAAGACGATTAATAAAAACGAAGGAGTATATAGAGAGACCCAATATAGATGTTGAATTTGTGAAATCAGGAGATGAGTTGGGTCGAAGGATGAAAGAAAGGAGGAGGAGAGAATAGTAATCGTATAAGAATGGGTGGAGTAAAGAGAGTGGAAGAACAGAATAGAAGTGGCAGAGAGGAAAGGAGAAAGAGGGGGGAAAGAAAGAAACAGAAATTCGTGGGCAAAGAGGCAAGTCCTCACATAGCGGACGAAAACAACCGCTTCGACTTTGATGGATTATGGATTGTGGAAATGCCAAATTGTGAAAAGAGAGTGTGTGTTTGGCGGAGAACTAGAAGAGGAAGGAAAGAGAAAGAAAGAAAGAAACAGCGAAAAGAGAAAATTGATGATGGAAGCAAACGATGAAACTTAGCCTTTTCAAAATGGTTGGAAAAAATGTACTGGGGAAACTGTGTGTATATATACGTATGTACGAGATGAAACGAAGTGGGGAGGGTTAACATGAAAGCAAAAGACAGAAAAATCGACAAGAAATCGAGGAAGATGAAGGAATAACATCAACAGACAAAATATTTACAAGTACTCTCAGTGGTTTTGTTTTCTTCTGGTTTCCTTAGGAGAAATTTCTAAATTTGCGGGTCTGGCTGTCGGGTACAATCGAACCAGAACTCAATAAAAAGAGCGCGAGCCCATAAAACGACGAGTCGTGTGAGTTGACAGCGATCCTGAGCCCGAGACCGAGAGAGAGCAAGTCCCAGTTAGGTTTAGTGAACGTACAAGGCAGGGACGTAGCTAAGGGGGCCTGGGGGTTGGCCCCCTCAAATATTTATTTAAAATATGTTACAAATTGTTTTTATACGACAATAAATGAAAATTTATCCACAATAAACTGGAATTATTCATACTTTTAAGAAAAGGGTTTTTTTTTTTTTTTAATTACCTTATAGGCTATTTCTTAAACGTTAAGTGACCAGTAATAAGAGTATAAGATCAGTAACTTTTGGGGCTGGGCATAATCTTCGTTAACATTGCGAGTTTCTTCCAACCCTTAAACTGATTCCAGCCTTATTATCGCCTTGAGATACTAAGGGCTAAAAATCTATGCGAATGCATTTTTTTGTAACCAACTCATAGGCTAGGAGGATGCACCCCCCTCCATTGCTGAGTTTTACAACACAGCATTTTATATTTTAATTGTTTTACGAGAAGGTATTGAATGTATATTTACTTTCTTTTCTTATTTTTATTGTGTTCAACAACGATTCTGGCAAAGCAGAGAATAGAATATGTCAACTATTTAGACTCTTGTCTGTGTTGGCAACACTACGGCTGAGTGAAAGAGTCCACAAATTATTGGGAGCACACAATTAAATATTTCCATTTGCAAATATGCCCCCCCCCCCAAACTCAGAACTCTGGCTACTTCCCTGGTACAAGGACAACATTGAAAATAACGAGCCCAAGCCTTTAGTGAGAGCTAGTGATACGCACAAGACGAGGGTTGAGGCCGCGTCATCTCAAAAATATGACAAAGATGATTTCTCGTCTAGAAGCTGTATGGGTTTCTATTGGGAAAACCCTGTCTCGTTTTAAATCTCGCGCACAGCGCTATTGAGCGCTATCCTAATGAGATTAACAGGGCACGGTGGCTCAGTGGTAGAGCGCTTATCGATGGTGCGTGTGGTCCCTAGTTCGATCCCCGACTCTCGTCTCCTTTAGCCTAGAGAACTCAATCGTAGGACGTTAAACTGAAAGATTTTCATTTTCAAGGATGTTAGGAACGCTTGTATTCTTGAGGATAGAAAACCAGAGATCAAGAAAGTGCTAGTCTGAGTTACCGCGAGTCTCACTGGTACCACTGAGCCAATGCAAGAGCCGCGGTTTGCAAAATAGTCTGGAATAGAGAAACCACAAAGTGTACTTTAGTTTGTAGAGTTTACCGCTGCTTTTTAAGTACCTGAACTATATAAGACAGATTACTTAAATCCGAAGTATAAACTCCCACAGGATTCGAAACCGGATCTTCCTAACTGAACACAAGAAATCATGTAGTTGACACAATTATGATAATGCAAGCAACTTACATTGAGAATCCAATCCCTGCTGCACTATCACATTGCTAAACTAAAATATACGGATCTCCGCGGTGGCTCAATTGTAGCGCGTTCACCTCTGGTGTTTGGGGTCCCGGGTTCGATCCCAGCACCGCCAAGTGAACTTTGTGGTAGACAAACACCGTGTGCGTGGGTTTTCTCGGGGTTCTCCCGTTTCCTCCCACTTCCGACATTCCATCATTTCATTCATTTCTCATCTTCACCGTCTCCTTTAGCCTAACCGGCATAACCGTGGGACATAAAACTCAAAGATGTATTTGATATACAGTATATAAGGCGTACAGGTTTTTTTTTTTTTTTTTTTTTTAAGTGGAAGACACTAGTTTTTGTTTATTGATTCATACTTTGCGTTTTAATATATGTCACACAACTACACACTGCCGTACTTGCAACAATATGTATTTATGTTGCATATTATTTGATTTGTTTTTCTATAGCACTTTTGCACAGAGTATGACCTTATATTTTTGTTCACATAATAACGTCTCTCTTCCTTTGGCAATGTAACTAATACATTTTCATATCAGCCCTTCCCATTTTCTACGAACTAAAGACATGATATATTAGCAAGTAATATCATACAATTTTGTTCTTCGTGTCAATGGCATTTGTTTTTCCTCATAGCCCCCTCTTTTTCCGGCCCAGGGTAAAAACTACGCCACTCACCTCAACATTCAATACCACTTTTATCCGCTCTGGTGCATCTTTCTTAAGAGTCTTCGTCCCAGCGAAATTAAAATACCGCTAATTTTATAGTAATTATGTGGTATCTTCAAATAGATAAAAGATAATCGAAACGTAGAACAAGAGCGCCCTAGACAATATTATTTTGGGTGAGATACCGTTATCACAAGTCACCTAGTCTCTTTCCGTTTTCAGCTGTTTAGAAACGCGAAAATAAATGCCGATTTCCAAAATGTCTCGAAATCGAAAGCAGATAAGTGAGTCGTGATAACGGTTTCTCATGTAAAATAATATTGTCTAGGGCGTTCTTGTTCCACATTTCGATTATCTTTTATCTATTTGAAGATATCACATAATTACTGAAAAATTAGCGGTATTTTAATTTCGCCGGGATGAAGACTTAACGTTTAAATGTAATTTTCAAACATATTCACTCGCAACATAGCCGAAAGTCTACAAAATTTCAGAACACCAACTTTCTCCTTACCCCTCCATATCTACGAAACGATTGAGATCGAGGGTTTTTCACTCTAATGGGTTTAATTGTACACAAGGACGCCCATCAAGGGGGGCAAGGTGGGGGCTCGCCCCCCTAGAGGAATTTGTACTTCTGAATATCGAAAATCCAATAGTATTTTTACATTAGTTACAGCAAAATTTGAAACTAATTTTGAAACGTCGCTTATACCTGCCCCCCCCCCTTTCTTGGAAAGCACAACATGGGTGCCCTTGATTGTACAAAAACATTTCGTTTGCCCATAAACTCGTCCACAAGTTCGTGTCTCACTTGAATCGGTTTCCTCGTTAGTAAGAAAACTTCCGAACTTCTCTTAAACAATGTCTAAAACTATTTGAAAGGTTTTCAAGTGTGTTCCCGGGAGGTGTTCTGGAATCTATTAAACTTATTCCAAGACGTTTCTTGGATTACCATTTACAATGCAGTCTAACTGCTACAGCGCTAATCTTAACGAAACAGGAAATGTGCAGAATTCCAAGATGGGAGGTAATGTTCCTCTTTTTTTTTCTTTCCATCCTCTAAAGAACTTTGTAATGGTCGGTGATCTCTATAACCTCAAAAATGATCTTTGTTTTCTTTTCTTGCCTTGTTTGACGTCATAATTAATGATGTTAAGAAGGAAGTGAATGGGTCTGAATTATGTCACGGGATTTCGCTTTTTTTTTCTTCTTTTGCTTTGCTCGTATTCGTTGCGCCCTCTTCTTTTCGTTATTTCATCCACTCTCCTTCTTTGTGTAATTCTTTTTTTTTCTGCTCGTATTTTCATTTTTCTTAACGTTGTCCTTCGTTTTCCATACAGGCGCTTTTACTTCAAACACACACTCTCTCGTTCTCTGTTATTCGAATGGTCATCTCAAAATGGTCGGCGTGTCGAACCATGAGTAATGATTCTACGCTGGGTGTGAATCTGACTTTGTGGAGGAAAACATAGGCCTCTCATCTGCCATCTCTCAAACATTTTTTTTTGTAAAGTATTGTATAACGTGTTGGACCTAACCATTGCGGTGGAGAAACACATTGTAGTGGGAACACAAAAGTAGCCCATAATAGCTTTTTACTTGTACAAGGTCGATAAACGAATCACCACTTCAAATAAAGACGGAGAAACTTAGCTATATCGTTTTCTGTATGTACGAAGGTAAAGTATCATATTATATGAAGTATCACATTCTGGGACAGTGATGAACTAGCATTGTCTGGTTGGAATTCGGGTCTTGTAATTTTAGCCATTTCCTTGCATTATACATTTTGTAGTCTCACCTGCGTACAGGGAACTATTGTTGATTTTATGAAGTCTCGGGAAAGAGTGGAGGGTAATCTTGACTTTAAGCCTTAACACGAGTTTAAAGCAGTGCAGACAGGGACGCACACACTGCAAAGTAGGGATGGCCACATTTTTTCGAAAAATACTTTTTCGAAAAGGAAAAATGATAAACGAAAAACGAAAAAAAATTCGAAAAACGAAAATTTTTTCGAAAAAACGATTTTTTTTGAAAAAACGAAATATTTTTCGAAAAACGAAAAACGAAAAGTTTTTCGAAAATCGAAAAATTAAATTTCCGAAAATCGAAAAACAGATTTTTCGAAAAGGCTATCCCTACTGGAAAGTCTACAGGAACAAGATCCCCTCCTCGAAATTTCCTATCTTAACATACATTTGTACACTTTCTCAACAGAGGTCCCGGGTTCGATTCCCGGTGGGGGCACTCGGTCGAAAAAGTGTAAAATGCTTTTTCAGGCCAGCTTTTCTGAATGAGGTTTTCCTGGATTTTCCTCATTCACACCAGGCAAGTACGGGGGTGGTAAAAGGCCGCTTCCTTCCTCCCCATTCCTCCGATAGTGTGCTCGCCGAGGGACGTCATATCTCATACGTGTCGGGCTAAATGGCTGCAGATGTCGAAAGCCCAGAAATCTAAATTCTAAATCCTCAACTTTTCAATAAAACTATACTTGTTTAATAGGAAATTATTCATGTAGCATGAAAATTTGATCTTATACTTCATCTGTACTCTTTCCCTTATAAAATTCGATTCCCGACAGGAGCTCATGTGGTTTGAATTCCACGTTAATCAGTAGGCCTAAGTCTCATATAGACTCGCTGCTGAAAGGGGCCCTAAACTCAAAATCATCATCATCTTTCTCTTCTAAAAAAATCTAGTTCTATCATTTTTCGTCTGCAAATACAGGAGAAAGTATTTTACAATTATTTATCGTTTTTTTTTTTCGGGTGCAAAATAATACCCGTTCAATACTACATAGACGTAGTAGGCTGTAGTACTGGACTTCGTACCCCCCTCCTTAAAGTTTGGAGCCCTCCCAATAAAAAAATTTCTGGGGTCAAGCTTGAGTGCTAATAATCAATCGATAGCTATAGCACCTCATACTTCGTTATGTTTCCACTATATTTTAAGACTAGGATTAGGAATTAGATTTCTGGGCTTTCGGCATCTATGACCATGTTAGCCCGTCACTAGGATTAGGATTAGGAATTAGATTTCTGGGCTTTCGGCATCTATGGCCATGTTAGCCCGTCACTAGGATTAGGATTAGGAATTAGATTTCTGGGCTTTTGGCATCTATGGCCACGTTATCCCGTCGCTAGGATTAGGATTAGGAATTAGATTTCTGGGCTTTCGGCATCTATGGCCATGTTAGCCCGTCACTAGGATTAGGACTAGGAATTAGATTTCTGGGCTTTCGGCATCTATGGCCACGTTAGTCCGTCACTAGGATTAAGATTAGGAATTAGATTTCTGGGCTTTCGGCATCTATGGCCATGTTAGCTCGTCACTTGGATTGGGATTAGGATTAGGAATTAGATTTCTGGGCTTTTGGCATCTATGGCCACGTTAGTCCGTCTCTAGGATTAGGATTAGGAATTAGATTCTGGGCTTTCGGCATCTATGGCCACGTTAGCCCATTACGTTTCAGGAATGAAGTCCCCCGGCAATCACACTATCCGAGGAAAGGGAAGGAAGGAAGCGCCTGGGACTTGTATGTTAGGTACCATCCCGGCATTTGTCTGGTGTGAACAAGGAAAACTCAAGTAAACCTCACTCAGGATGACTCGCCTGGAAAGGCTTTTACAGTTGTTCTACCTAGTATTCCCACCGGGAATCGAACTCTAGTATATTTTGTAAGCAGTGACAATATTCAAAATAACTCCTCCAAATTCAGTAGAAATTTCGAACTTTGTCCAAGGACAAAGTGAATCAATGATCAAAGATTAATATCCGTGGATTTGTTGATAATTTATTTTTTCCATTTTTTGAGAGAGTTTTGTTATCGGGATCATTATTCTTAAGAGTAAAATTACAATGAAAGACACAAAATATTAAAAAAAAGAAAAAGAAAAAAAAGAAAGGAAAAGAAAAACCTGCATAGATCATTTATCCAACAACAAGGATTGAATCTTTATCTTTTGGATTTGACTTATTTTTAAATATATATATATATATGAAATGCACTGCAATGATTGGGGACAAGTGCTGCCATCTGTTGTTGGTAGTTCAGTCTTTAAACTTACCTTAAAAATGCTCATTAACTTATTTTAGTCCTCCATTTTATTTTATTTTTCCAAAATGTTGCAAAAATAATTTAAAAAAATAAATACTCTCTGAGCATCCATTGTAACGCAGATGTCTTGCCAGGACTTGATCTCCCGTCGCAGCTTCTGTGATTCGAATTATATAGATCAATGTCTTACATTATGTTGATTCTAATGTCGAAATTGATGTATTAGTTTTCTATAGAAAAGAAAGAATTTTGCTAAACTTAGGTTGAACAATAATTGATCAGTATGTTTGGTATGGTAAATGTATATTAAATCAATACTTACACTCTTAACAGTCAAAACCAGGAACAATAGCCGTGTCCTCAGATATCTTTGTTAATGCCATCTCTGCTTCTACAGATCATGAAATGCTACTGATAAAAATCCAATGGAAGGCTAGTTTCCCATCAGTCCTGCCTCAATTTCTTTTCACTTTACTATTATTATTATTATTGAAAAAATGAAATGAAATCTTTGAGTTTTACGTCCCACGGTTATGCCGGTTAGGCTAAAGGAGACGGTGATGATGAGTAAGGAATGAAATTGTGGAATGAAGAAAGTGGGAGGAAGCGGGAGAACCCCGAGAAAACCCACGCACACGGTGTTTGTCCACCACAAGGTTCACTTGGCGGGGGCTGAGATCGAACCCGGGACCCCAAACACCAGAGGTGAACGCTCTACCACTGAGCCACCGCGGCCACCCATTATTATTATTATTATTATTATTATTATTATTATTATTATTATTATTATTATTATTATTATTATTATTATTATTATTATTATTATTATTATTATTATTAAGGAAATCAAACAACACTGAAATTTATCTGCATCAGGGAATAGGGCATACTCTCACAATATACTTCCTTGAATCAAATCTTAAACAATGGACGTAAAGATAATGATGTTTCTTTTTACAATTAAAATTGAAACCAAGCCAAACCACTTGGCGTAACAGCCCATTTTGTGAGCCTAAGCCTGCTCCAGCGCCATCCGTAGCGATCGGTTGAACTCCGCCCAACTTAGCGGCGAACACGTGGTCACCGTCCTGTGACACCTGTTCCTAACAGGGTGGCCGTCACGTTTTGTTCTCACGTGACTCCCCTGTTTGCCTCACGACGCTGGGTGGACACCGAAAATTGTGAAGCATCGGCCGGGAATCGAACCCGGGACCACTAGAGTACTGTGTCCCTAAAATTTGACATTACCTTCTGTAAACTTTCCTGCTGATTGAAGGCTTGATTCCAGCACTCCACCACCATAGGCCAGAGATGGAGTGGGCCAGTGGGTCGCTGGGTCAGTGGGTCAATTTGGTCATGTTTTCTGAGTGGGTCAGTGGGTCAACAGCATGTGACCCACTGTGACCCACCACCCACCGTGACCCACTGTGACCCACCGACTCAGTATGATCTACCGACCCTCTCTGCTCACTGCATGGTAGACAATATCTTCTGAAGACTAGTAAATTTGTCTCCGTTTTACTTTCAAGACCTTCATTTCCCTTCCTTTTCCATTTGTTTCTATCTACTTACCTGAGGTGAGTATATCTAACCAAGTGAAGAAAGAACTTCAGAACTTTTGGATATTGATATTTTTAATAGTAATAATAGCAATAGGACTTCTACTACTACTTGGCTTTCGAGATATGTGAGTTTTTAGAGGAGCTAACTACTGGAAAAAATACATTTTTGAATCACTATAATATATAAATTATTATATAAAAAATTGAATGTAACTATGTGTGCCTGATCATCATGGTCAAATATCAAAGTCAAATGAAATTACTTTTGGTATATAGTTAGGCCTTAATCCAAACTGGGATGTTATATTGCTTTCATTATAATACATAATATCCTAAGGAGGTAGTGAGGATCCGAATTCTAGCGGGAAAAAAAGAGTATCTCGCAAGCCGTTAAACTTACGGAGCTAAAATTCAGTGTATTAACTCTTTATTGAAAATAAAAAGAATGTGTCCTAGCATTTTTTTAAATTCTCCTTTATGTGTGTGTGGGGGGGGGGGGGCACTTTCTATATATGGAAAATTGGTAGTGAGCTGGTTTGTAAGAATGATCGAAAACGATCGATGTTATTTAAGAAAAAATCAGAAACAAAAAATACAGTGCTCTGTTTCATATATCCATTGCTTTCTACTATAATAATTGCTGAAGCTTATGTTTATTATATGGAGCGCTTATAGCACAGGACAATCAACCAAAAAACTTGTGACTAAAATAGGCATAAAATTTCTACTGTAAGCTTATTTACACGGAAATTTTAAGTTTGGATTGTACGCATAATTATATGGAAAATTTTACACTTTTTTCCCTTTACGTTGGTCTACTTACCTTGATTTCGAACTTTCAAATTTCATCCTTTTTTCCACTGAAAAGTATTGATAATTCAACAAGGAAATAATTATACTATGATAATTTGATTGAAATTTTTCGTAATTTGGCACATGGCAAACAGCAGTGTGGTAATTGAAGCGGAAGAAGGAGGGAAATTCCCATTCACCTCTGAACACTTTCCAGGAACCTCGTTCCCTTTCGCTTTCTAGACGGGGTAGGGAACTTGGTAATAGCATCAAACCTTCATGTGTAATTACAAAAATTAAATTTATAAACAAATAAGAAATCATCAGTTTATCAGGCTTTAATTGATAATTTATTCACAAGATTCCCTATCGAAGGCGTGGTAGGTGAAGTTTCTGTTCTCCATGAGTCTACATTGCCAACTGACATGGTCGATATGGATAAGATGTTGTATGGTGATAGAGAGATGATACTTCTGGCTCAGTATTTCAAAACTGACCAAGAAAAATCGTTATCAGACTTAAGTCTAACAAGCAGATTGTCGATGAGGAGTTGCAGAAATCGGGTAGAAATATTGCCATTTTCCATGACAGAGTGCGAACTGGGATTTCCCCTTATGAATTTACAGATGACTGATATTAGAAATAGACTAAGTGCTCAAACACTGTCTAACTTGTTGTTCATCAATGTTAATGGCCCACCGCTAGACAAGCTCAAAGTAGACGAGCTAGTTATTTCTTGACTGAAGGATAGACATTATTCCGCTGCGGATGGTTTACCACGTAAAAGTTACCAACAGGAAATAAACCTGATTTCAGGTTTGTTGTAAGGTGGAAAATTACGAGTTATAGAAAATGCATACTTGTATTACTAATGGCTTATTTGTGT
The DNA here is from genome assembly GCF_964235325.1 of Thermobia domestica. Taxonomy (NCBI): domain Eukaryota; kingdom Metazoa; phylum Arthropoda; class Insecta; order Zygentoma; family Lepismatidae; genus Thermobia; species Thermobia domestica. The sequence goes on along the minus strand of NC_137455.1, from coordinate 377,814,168 downwards.
TATTCAACTTTGTACCTATTTTTTAGTAAGTCTCTTCTTTGCTTTAGATAAACTACTTTGAATAAATATTCATAATAATTGCAATTATGCAGATTTGTAACTTAAATTTAACGTGGTGTTTTAGTGATTACACAAATTACAATTATGAGCATACTTTATGAAGATGCTCTCACATAGGGCACCCGAGCACTTATACACTACGAAAAACTGATTTTTCAAGTCTTTTGTGAGAAAAATACTGTGAACTGAGAAACCATAACCTTTTCCATATTGTACAGGGGTATTTTCCTGCGAATAGAAGTTTCTTTTGGAATGCGTTCAGAAATTAATACTTGCAAGAATACTCTCTTAGTACAAGTATATTTTAGGCACACACTAATTTCCCCCACCTCGAACTGTTTCAATTTCCTCACTGACAAACACTTTACCATTTTATATCATAAAGGTCAGATCCACCGTTATTCTAACAAAGTGGTGCTTGAGCGATTGACTAGAAATTCAAACTCCGATTGGTGACTATTTCACAGTCTTGTTTTATTACAAGTGTAAACTCTTTAGTCAGTACAGAAGAGGCCGTGGATCGTGTTCAGAGTTGATGACGATGGATTTTGGTGAGTCAGAATAGGTCACAGTGGATGAGAGTGGTTCATGGTGGGTCAGAGTGGGTCACCGTGGATGGTGGGTCATGGTGGGTCGTGGGTCAGAGTGGGTCACGGTGGGTGGTGGGTCAGTGGGTCGTGGGTCACGGTGGGTGGTGGGTCAGTGGGTCGTGGGTCAAGTTTTCATTGACCCACGCCAACTCTGCCATAGGCAATTACGTTACCCATTCAACGACAAGGAAGCTCACGATTCGCTTATGATGAATTCTGAATCATGAAAAATGTTAACTCGTATACATTTGAAATTGAGAATTTTTGTAACATGATACATCCCCAATAGAAAGGAGGAAAATAGGAACTATATAATACTTTCCGATTGGTATTGAAGACACATAAGAAGAAATACGAAGAAACTATTTGGTATTGAGGAATGTGAGGAGCACAGAATGCAAGGCTATCTTTTAAACTAATGCAGATGTTTTACAATTTTTTTTTTAAGATCTTTACCGCGACCTACACACCCTCTTGTCAGTTCGAAGTCTTATTTCCGGTTAAAGGGAAGGAAAAAATGACGTCACAGAAATGGTTCTAGGACCAGCTCCTCCCACTTCTTGTGCATTCTTACTTAACCCTGTATGGAAGAAGAGGCGGGAGTTGAGACCTTTTTTTGACTTTTTAAAAATCGATTTCATTCTTTTGCTGTTTTCATTTTTAACTTCGATTTCCATCCATACAGCACCTTTCTCATAAACCATTAGTTTGGCAAAGTATTATATTTCGGAGAAATAATAGATTCAAAGGCTTTCCTTTTAAAAAAAATCTATCAATAATAAATGGTCAGTTGGGTTTGGTTAATGGTAGAACGTTTTGAGATCTATGGTGTATCTATTCATATAACCACCTGTCAAACAGGATTAGTTCTAAATAGAAGTCTTGTACTCTCTAAGGAAAGAATTTTTTTAAATTTGTTGGTTCAGAAACAGGGCTACATAACTACAACTGTAGCAAGGTTTATATTGAACGCTGATAATTTTGATCTCATGACATTATATATATATATATATATATATATATATATATATATATATATATATATATATATATATATATATATATATATACAAGGGCGGATCCAAGGGGGGCTAAGGGGCTATAGCCCCCCTCTTGACGCTCAGGTTTACATTGGATAAAATGGGCTTCAATTCAGCTTTACACTGGATAAAACGGCAAATTGTGGTTTAGCCCCTCCCTTGATCATATCCTGGATATAGATAGATAGATAGATAGATAGATAGATAGATAGATAGATAGATAGATAGATAGATAGATAGATAGATAGATAGATAGATAGATAGATAGATAGATAGATAGATAGATAGGAAAGATGTTTTATCTTATCTTATGAACAAAAATATACTGTTTTCTACTTATAAAGATTCAGCCTACATTTACCTTCATCGCCTTAAACTTGAAGTAATGGCGTACCCTGATTCACCTTCTTTCCCAGATACGTTTTCTTTAATCCTCTGATACTATAGTTAATTCAGGATATTTATCTCAATACACCCATCCTCAAATATTTCAAATCTCTTTATTACTTTTAGGTACTTGATTGACTTTGATTCTCTAACAGTTCACTTATCCTCTTTTTCCCTACTATGAACTTAACTTACTCTTCATTTGAATTTCTTTCATCTCGTTACATACAGGGCCTTCGTCTCTACGATAGATGCAACACGTGCATTTGTACGGAGCGGCAAGATCTGTCATAACTATATTATTTAAAATAAATGAGTTTCCATCCAGCTTTTATCCTTGAAGGGTAGCATCACCATTGCATTCTAATATGTCAGAAGTCGCACTAATAGTTCGTGCAATATCAAGCAGCAACAAGTGTCCCTCAGTTGAGAAACGTCACAAATCATTGAGTTACGGCATTATTGACGTTATTGACTTATGACGTTTCACAAATCAGCGATTCAAATCATGCTTAGGTCATATTAGTTTAAGGTCACATGGGCAGTGCTAAAACAAATGGTGAAAAAAAAATCCCAGCATGAATTGCTTGAGTGTTGTCGAATACAAAAACTCAATTCTCGAACAGTAGCAAACCTGTTCCATTTAGTGAAACATCTGAATAATGAACATCAATGGAAAATAATAAACTTAAGAATATTGAAAATTCATTGCCACAGAAACAAATGGTTGTCAGAACAGAAGATATATTACACTAATTCTTTTGTTTGAAATGTAAAATCTAAAAACTAGGCTATTCGTAATTGAGAAGAGCGAATAAGTACATCTTCCTCATCTTTAGAAGTAGCATGACAATATCATGGAGCTAACAAAACTTAAATAGTTTACAAAATTTTCAGCCAAAATGTTCATAATTTCGGGTTCATTTCAAATAAAAAATTTCTTCCGTTTTAGAAGAAGAAAAATAAAGATAAAAGAGCTAGTTCTACTGGATTTGATGACTGGGGGCTGCGGTGCCTCAGTAGTAGAGCATTCATCTCTGGTGCTTTGGGTCCCTGGTTCGATCCCAGCTCGCGCCAAGTGAACTTTGTGGTGAACAAACATCGTGTGCGTAGGTTTGTTTGGGGTTCTCTCATTTTCTCCCACTTTCTTCATTCTACCATTTCATTCATTTCTTTTCATCACTGTCTCCTTTAGCCTAGCCGGCGTAACCGTGTGATGTAAAACTGAAATATTTCATTTTTTTTCAATTTTTTGAATTGCAGACATATATTCAGATTGAAGCTTGATATTGAATTCTACAAAAAGGATTATCTTCTTTCCTCTGCAGGTGTGTTTGCTTTATCTTTCACTAACATAATGTATTATTATTTAAAAGAAAAAACAGGCACCACGAGATTGTATTTGTAGTGTTTAGGCCTTTCTGAGTGTGAGTACACTTCGCTGTTCATGATAAGGTAGAATACTTAAGATTTTAAATTAATTACTTAAGACTTTAATTTTTTTTCTGGAGAAAGAGAGCGGCTAATGATGCCATTGCACGAGAACAAATTGCATAGGACCGACCCTGCTTACACCTGCTCCATAGGCTACTCAGCTTGATTATTACTTATATCACTTATCCTGAGATACTTATTTCAACGTTACTAAGAATTATTCTTTTATTCTTTACTTTCGTCGACCTTTATCCTAAATTATCTTCATATTTTTAGGCCTAGACACCTCCATCCACAAACATTACACATCCTCACATTTACCCTCAAACTCTTTCCTTCTAATATGCTTCTGTTTGCTTACCTAGTTCGGTGCGGGAACAATTCGAATCTAAGGATTTAAACTTCGATGTTCAGAAAGTTCATAATTTCTTAGGATCACTCAGTCATTCAGTCTTTTCTAGAGCAGGGATGGCCTTTTTCGAAAAATCTGTTTTTCGATTTTCGGAAATTTCATTTTTCGTTTTTTCGTTTTTCACTTTTTCGAAAAAATTTTCGTTTTTTCGAAAAAAATTTCGTTTTTCGTTTTTTCGAAAAAAAATTCGTTTTTCGTTTTTCGTTTTTAGAAAAATTTTGTTTTTCGTTTTCGAAAAAATGTGGCTACCCCAATTCTAGAGTTGTCCATTGGGAAGTACGATAGCTCAGTAAAAGAATGCTTACCTCTGGTGCATGGAGTCCCTCGTTCGATCCCCGGCACTACATCAAATGTTGTATGCAAAGCCTAAGATTGCATATAGGTAAGTATCGCGTATGTTCAATCTATAGGTCGATCTAAAATTGCATTTAGCTCAGCATCGCTTATGTTCAACATTTAACCCTTAACGCACCAAGCCTAAATCGCCAACGTTGTTCATCAAGCTGGGGTCCTCTAGGGACCCCAAGTATTATCTTAATTTCTCAACTTCTTATTTTTTTGCACTTTTTTAACGAACGTTTCATTGATCTAATTATGTAGCAGATATCCCAAAATTATGCAGGGCACACATAAAAATTGAGAATAAATTGGTTCTTATAGTTGCGGCAGTATCACCAAATATCACACTCTGGGGTCAATAGAGGACCCCGCTTGGTGTGTTAAGGGTTAATTTGGTCCTAGAATTGCATGCAGCTATGTATCTACACGATCAATCCTTAAAAACAAAAGAAAAAGAAAGAAATTAAATAAAATATTTAGCTTCCCATGATTTTCCTTTAGGCTAAAGGAGACAGATGGTTAATGGAAGCGAATGATTACGAAACAGTTGGTGGAATGAGAATAAGGGAGGAAACTGGATATCCACGAGAAAAGCAACAAATACAATGTTGTCCAGTTCACAAATTCACGTGTCCTGTGATCGAATTAGGGACCGGTTGCACTAAAGGTGAGTGCTGCAATAATCAATCTTTAATTTGTTGGATTCTTTGATACAATATATGATGGGATGTATGATCCTGTCTAAACAGTCTACAAGTTTACACTTTTCGTTCATATAAGCATATCTCTTCGTGTCTAGTGTGTACAATATACGTATAACAAAGCCTAGAGGAGTAGTGTTGATTTTTTCTTGGAGTTTGATGCCATCCATACCTGGAGGAAAAACCTGTATTGGTAGGTAAAGGAAGGGTATTACATATCCTTCCACCCAGTTTCTGGTTTTTGAAACTCTCACCCGGCTACAATAACCATCGAAGTTTATGGCTTAACAGCTTATTCGTATTTTATAGCTTGTTTTGACAACAGCAACCTTCAAGACATTTTTTCCCTTGTTCTCTCACAAAACAGCGGCTCTTGTAGTGCCATTCCGAAAATAGTGGGACCCTGTACGAATCCTGTAGTAAATGCACTTTGGTTTACCACGCAAAAATGCTAGTCATCCGTGGTGTGAAAGTATTTCGTTCCATGGTCCTCAATAGTGATGAGCGCAAGAGTCTTGGTCTTGCAGTTTTTGCAAGAGTCTTGCATGCAAGACCAAGACCAAGACCAAGACCAAGACCACGAATAGCGGTGCAAGACCAAGACCAAGACCAAGGTGTGCAAGAACAAGACCAAGACCAAGACCATACCTGCAAGACCAAGACCAAGACCAAGACTCTTGCGCAAGAGTCTTGCACAAGTACTGGTACTACTTGATTTTTTTTATACAATATAAAAAAGGAGAAAATTCATTACATCTTTTACTTGAATATTTTGACTTCAGTAAAAGTGACACTAGAGTGAATGTGTTCCCAGTAGTGTTATGCAATCCGTGTGAGTCGATCTGCCCCTGTAGCATATAGCTACAGTATATCGTTTCCTGAATTGGTTGTTCGCGTTTTCTGTAGATATTGCTCGTTCTCAAGCCACATAGGTGTCATCTTGCGCCATGTAAGCTATTTTGGTGGACAAACATCGTGTGCGTGGGTTTTCTTAGGTTTTTTCCGTTTCCTTCTAGTTTCTTCATTCCACCATTTCAGTCTTTTTTCATCACCACCGTCTCCCTTAGCGTTGGTGCATTACTGTGGGACGTTAAACTAGATACTTCATTTCATTTCAAAGCATACTAGTGGTGTTCTTCTTCCAAAACTGAAGAGAAATGTAGTATTGAACATCGGTAATTCCGTACAACATAGGTGCTGACTACATGAGTATGGCCTTGGCTATGAGACTCAAGCATCCGTTGTAAATTTTTAATGTGTGCTAATAAAATTAATATCGAAATAACATTTTCATGACATTGACAAAAACTTAGTACATGTGACCGCAAGTTTGATTTCATGGGCAGATGCTTATACGTTGAATAATTGTTTATTCATATAATTTTTAGCCTCCTTAGGTATACGGCACATCGGGGATTGAGCGATATAACATTACACAACAACAGTAAATCTATATTATAAAATTGAAAGTGACTATGCTTGTGACTCCCAATCTCTTGAACACTCTTGAACCACCAGCTCGAGATCGATCAAATTTTGAATATAGATCAGGTTTGGGCCTGGAATGTTATTTATCAGTTCACTTTGAAGGAGCAACGTATGGGAGGAGGAGGAGGGGGAGGTATACAAAAATCAAAATAAATAAAAATAAAAGTGACTAAGTTTGTGACTTAATAATTCTTGAACCACCAGACTGACCTTAATCAAATTTTTAACATGTATGAGGTGCCTAACTGGAAAGTTTTTTATAGTTTCATTTTGATGGTAGAACCTAGGGGAGGGGGAGGTATATATAAAAATAAATAAAACTTAATAACTCTTGAAACACCCGACCGATCTCGATCACATTTTCAACATAGATGAAGTTCGGACCTTAGATGGTTTCTGTCATATCACTTTGACGATGGAGCTTAGGGGCCGGGGAGAGGAGAGATATTTAAAAATGATCGAAAATGACCGATATTAGAGTGGAGTCTATAGTTTTCGGAGTCGCTGAGATAAACAATGACACTTCCGATGCTGTTTAAATCCAAGTTTAGCCCCTAGCTTGGCGGTGGGAGGAGAGATATCTAAAAATGATCGAAAATTAATATTACTGTCGAATTCATAGTTCTTGGGGTCACGAAAGTGAACAGTGATACTTCCGATCCCGTTTAAATGCAAATTCAGCACCGCAACTTGGGGAAGGGGGAAGAAGGAGATATATAAAAATTATTGAAAATGACCATTATTATCAATGTCAAATTCATGGTTTTCGAGGTCATTGAGATGAACAGTGACACTTCCGATGCCGTGCCTTGCAACATGGGGGAGGAGGAGATATATAAATTTATTGAAAATGACCGATATTAGTGCCGAATCCATAGTTTTCGGTGTCTCTAAGATGAAGAGTGATGTTTCTGATGCCTTTAAACCCAATTTCAGCCCCGCAACTTGGGGAGGAGGGGGGAGAGAAATATAAAAATAATCGAAAATGACCGATATCAGAAAGCGCTTAGTAATAATGAAAAGTGACTGATTAAGGAAACATATTATTATTATTATTATTATTATTATTATTATTATTATTATTATTATTATTATTATTTAAAATTTAACCCAACGAAGTTTGTAATTGATGCTAGTAATCCATATTCACAAGTGAGACTGATTTTATACAGTTATTTTAAATAACTTGTAGTTTGATGTCGTTATTTTGTATTTCTAGTATAGGTCAAAAGTATTTATACAAATTGAGTTTATAGAAAAGACATAGACAGACAGATGAGTCGTTTTTAGTTTTCACTCAAATTATTCTAAAACATTAAGTTTTGATTATAATAATTATTTTATTTTTTCTCTCTTTTTTGTCGATATGCTAAACATATCATCATAACCATCATCAAAGCTATTCTGCTATTATCGGCTGGTTGCTTGCTGCAACTGAGAAACCTCGATATACAGTGGTCCTCAGCTAGTCTCTTCGTCTTAATGTAGCAATTTTCTTAATATCTTCCTTCAACTACAATTTCCTTTTCTCCCTCTCTCTCTTTCCTTTCACCATACCCTCTAGCACGTCCTCCACAGTCAATATCCCAACCAGTTCCTCTTTCTCCTCTTATCAATATCTAAAATTCTTCTTTTTTCTCCTACTGCTAACATTTCTAACACCTTCTCATTCGTTTTCCGTTCAACACAGCTAATTCTCTCCATTTTTCTCCATGCACAGGTTTCGAAAGTCTGTAATTTTTTCCATCGCTTTTGCGTAATGTCCATGTTTCTGCCCCATTGGAATCAGTAAAACAAAATCTCAATATTTAATTATAAGTTTGTTTAACACAAAAATTAGTTAATGTGGTTGAAAAGAAAAATCTGACACCTTTAGAGTGTAAAAATAATTTTGCATTTCATGGTATTTCAATTATCTGTACCGTTTTGATTTTCTTTCATTCGTCTCAGGGGTAGCCTTCCCAGTTTCGGAACCTGTGGAGTGTTGGATCTGTTAAAAAATGTAAAAAGATTAGCGAAGCGTGGGCACCCAATAAAAAAAATAAAGGTCATCACTTATGTTGTACACTATTATCATACTTACACGAAGATAAAGTATGTTACATTTAAAAACATATATTGTATTTCCGTTACTATTGGAGCATTGTAGAATTTATTATCCCTTATATCCAGAGTAAAATTTACCTATGAAAAACATAAGATTTCTTAAAAGCAAAACTTGCAAGACTCTTGCAAGCAAGACCAAGACTGGGTGTGCAAGACCAAGACCAAGACCAAGACTGGGTATGCAAGACCAAGACCAAGACCAAGACCGAAGGTTCCAGTGCAAGACCAAGACCAAGACTGGGTGTGCAAGACCAAGACCAAGACCAAGACCACCCCGGTCTTGGTCTTGGTCTTGCATTTGCTCATCACTAGTCCTCAATTCGGTTTCTTGGTGACTAGACTCCGTGTCTTCGGTGCGCAAGGTCTCGAGTTTGATTCCTGATGGAACAACACAGAACGTACCTCACTGGTTCAGATTGCACTTGAAACTATTCCGTCCTATGCAACCTTCCTGCTTACAATGGACTTAATGCAAATCTATCAATTATGTGAACTATACTTGAATTATCTGCTCGTCCCAATTCTAAATACAAAATGATAATTTAGTAAAGCATAAAATTTCCGGTCGCGATTATCACAGACGGTTTTGCGTCTCGGTACAGTTATAAAGTAAGTGGCTCCCTAGGCTAATGGCTAGCGCGTTGGACTCCCGGATCGTGATCTCGGGTTCGATTTCTGGACGGTGCTTCTCAATTTTCAGCTTCCACCCAGTGTCGTGAGGCAAAATGGGTAGTCCCATGAATAAAACACGTGACTGCCATTAGGTCCAGAAAGCTCCTGATACGACGGTTAAAAGACAGAGCGACGCAGCGCGCTGAGCACCTGTTCATAGCTAACAGATGGCGTTGAAGCAGCTCAGGCACCCAAAGGGTTGTCACGCCAATACTTAATTTGGTAGGTTAGATACAATTGTAAAATACACAGGTAAGACTAGCTCTATAGTCTAGCTTCTGTCTTTGGATCGAGGTTCGGTACTCGGATGACCTATTCCCTTGTATAGACACTTGTACCATAAGAGTTTCCAAATGTATTTCCTTTCGTTAGAATATTTATAGTTGAATTAGAATAAACAACAGTCAAGTGAAATTAACCAATTCAAGGGCAACTTTTGTTCACAAAAAAAGACAGCATCGCAATGAATTGTAGATATATGTAAGCCAACCGCCTGTATGCTTTAAAGTACCAGCAGTGTCGTAAGAAAGTTAACGAGACCAGGTTATAATACATTTGTATCAACCATCATAATCATTTTCAAATCAACCCTCGGAGAGCACATAGCTTAATATACAATTCTGCAATCATAGACCCTTACATTAGAAATGAAACGAAATCTTTGAGTTTAACGTCCCACGATTATGCTCTTTAGGGTAAAACAGACGATTATTAAGGCAAGTGAATGACGATGGAATCATTGGTGGAATGACAATGTAGGAGGAAACAAGAGCACCCAGAGAAAATCCACGAATGCGATGTTGTCCACCACAGACTTACTTGCCCGGAGATCGAATCAGGGACACCACGCATGAGAAGTAAGAGCTCACCAGTGAGCGACCGTGCAAACTTCATCAGATATTTTCAATGTTAAAACTCCTGAAAATTAAATTTTTCACTCATACAAAGCATATTTGTCAGTTATTTAAAACATTTGCTCTCGCTCCAAAAATAAATAAATAAATAAATAAAATAACGTGAACTGACAAAAATTATGACTGAACGTGAACTGTCAAAATATGAGCGTAAAAATACACTTGTTTCTCTAGTAGTGTTCTCCATGAGACGAGAAGTACATTTTAGATTCGAAAAATGAAATCTTTAATTTTACGTCCCACGGTTATGCCGGTTAGGCTAAAGGAGACGGTGATGATAAGAAATGAGTGAAATGAAGAAAGTGGGAGGAAACGGGAGAACCCCGAGAAAACCCACGAGCACGGTGTTTGTCCACCACAAAGTCCACACGGCGCGAGCTGGGATCGAACCAGGGACCCCAAGCACCGGAGGTGAACGCTCTACCACTGAGCCACCGCACCCCCCATTTTAGCTTCGAGAAGAGACTAGAAATTTCTCGAGTTTTGTGGGCAACACTATTTTGTCTACCAAAGCTTTATATCTTAAACGCTGTTTTAGTGTTAGACTATATGATTCGCATTATGAAAGCTATAAATAGATAAAGTGATTGCGCGAACACAACAAAGAGTATTTACTAACGTTTAATGATACGGAAGTCATTACACAATATACTCTAATAATAAATATAGTTTGAGGCGTGGAAGACCCTGGTTCGATTCCCGGTGTGAGCTCATGTGGTTCGCATTCCACGTTATTCAGTAGGTCCTTGTTTCATAAAGCCTCACTGCTGGACGGAACGTTAAGAGGTCTCATCCCGGCGAAATTAATGTACCGCTTATTTTACAGTAATTATGTGATATCTTCAAATAGATGAAAGATAATCAAAATGTGGAACAAGATCGCCCTAGACAGTATTATTTTGCATGAGGTACCGTTATCACAAGTCACCTAGTGGCTTTCCGTTTGCAGCCATTTAGAAACGCAAAAATAAATGCTGATTTTCAAAATGGCTCGAAATCGGAAGCAGATAAGTGAGTCGTGATAAAGATATTTCATGTAAAATGATTGTCTATTGAGCTCCTGTTCCACATTTCGATTATTTTTCTATCTTTTATCTAATTGAATATATCACTACCTGTCTTTTAATTTTGCCGGGATGAAGCCTCTTAAACTCAAAATCAACTCACCTCTGATGCATGGGGTCCTTGGTTCGATCCCAGCTCGCGCAATTTGAACTTTGTGGTTGACAAACACCATGTGTGTCTGTTTCCTCGCGGTTCTCCCATTTCCTCCCTCTTTGTTCATTCCACTATTTCATTCATGTCTGATCATCACCGTCTCCTTTAGCCTAGCTGGCATAATTGTGGGACGTAAAACTCTGATTTTTTTTTTCAAAATCAACTCAATAAATATAGTACGAATGTTGTTATACCACTCCCTTCCTGGTTCTCTCGTAACGTGTAAGGACTTCTAGAAAGAAGCATAAATTTTAAGCATACATCTACTAAACTAGACGAGAAAAACGTCTAGAAGACACAAGAAAAGCTTTCCGAGACGAGAAAAAAGTCTTTTAGAATCGAGACTGCAAAAAAAAAAAAAAAAAAAAAAACGCCGAGACGAGTAGTCTCGTCTCGTACGCAAAACAATCTATCTATAAGTGTAAAAGATACTATTATCACATACAGATCTTCGTTGTATCTGACAGTTACAACGAGTTGGCAACAATGATCGTAGGGTTGTGAATGTAATTATCATGACAATGAACAAAAATTTCATGGCAAAAGCTGGGAAGCAGCTCTTCTGCCATTTGTCTTTGTGGATAAATAGAAACCTTACTTTGATTTATTTCCACGTATCTGGAAACGAATCAATTCTTCTTCTTTACACAACAAGGATACGGCTAGAGTGTGTGCTGGAAGAAGGAAGGCTTGTGATTAGTTTCCATGAAAGAAATGGAGAAAGGCATTATAAATAAATATTGTATCTCTATTTCCCACTTCTTAGCTTCTCTATAAATTTATTCATTAACTCTTTATGGCTTGCTTCTGTGTGAATACAAATAAATAAATATCAATGATATTTGGAAGGATAAAGAAAGTTTATTCGTTATCATTCTTCGACTTATCATTGTTCACTTAACACTATCATTCTACAAATTTATTCGTTATTATTCTTCGGCTTATCATTGTTTGTTTATCGTTATCATTCTTCAAATTTATTCGTTATTATTCTTTGGCTTATCGTTGTTCATTTATTGTTATCATTCTTCAAATTTATTCGTTATTATTCTTCGGCTTATCATTGTTCATTTATCGTTATCATTCTTTAAATTTATTCGTTGTTATTCTTCGGCTTATCATTGTTCATTTATAGTTATCATTCTTCAAATTTATTCGTTATTAATCTTCAGCTTATCATTGTTCATTTATAGTTATGATTCTTCAAATTTATTCGTTATTATTCTTCGGCTTATCATTGTTCATTTATCGTTATCTTTCTTCAAATTTATTCGTTATTATTCTTCGGCTTATCATTGTTCATTTATCGTTATCTTTCTTCAAATTTATTCGTTATTATTCTTCGGCTTATGATTGTTCATTTATCGTTATCATTCTTCAAATTTATTCGTTATTATTATTCGGCTTATCATTGTTCATTTATCGTTATCATTCTTTAAATTTATTCGTTATTATTCTTCATCTTATCACTGTTCATTTATCGTTATCATTCTTTAAATTTATTCGTTATTATTCTTCGGCTTATCATTGTTCATTTATCGTTATCTTTCTTCAAATTTATTCGTTATTATTCTTCTGCTTATGATTGTTCAGTTATCGTTATCATTTTTCAAATTTATTCGTTATCATTCTTCGGCTTATTTTTCATGTTTATGTTTCGGCTTATTTTTGTATGAATAAACTAAGGTAAATTTAAACGTTACTCAAAAAAAAATAAAGCTTTTGTTTTTCTTTGCTGATGTTTTAACATATCAAAATTCTACAATCTCCAAAGGTAGAACATACACCGTGCGTTTAAAAAATCGCTCCGCAGAATATTATGTCAAAGAAATACATAAAAGCACTTCACTACAGTAAATGTTGAAAAAGTTCATCTTATCTTGAAGGCACAGGTCAATTCTCCTACACACGGTGGCTCGGTGGTAGAGCGGTTACCTCTCGTGCATAGGGTCCCTGGTTCAATCCGCCGCCAAATAAACTTGTGGTGGACCTTCTCACTCAGGGTACTCCCGTTTCCTCCAACTCTCTCATTCCATCAATTCCTCCATCATCATTTAGTTACCTTAATCATACATCTCTCTTAGCATAAAAGGCAGAGTCGTAGGACGTTAAACTGAAAAAATCATTTTATTTCGTTTTTCAAACACCACTTTAATCATTATAATGAAAGAATAAATTCGATGAATTTTTTCTTTATAACACTTCCGTTATTTAAGTAAACCCATACTAACACCACTATAAATCATGTTTGACTATCAATAAATCAAGACCATGTGCGCCCGAAGGGGAGGGCAGGATGTGGCCCGGACACCCCGTCTGGCTCACGAAACTGTATTAAATATCTTAAGATTTTCTTAATACAAATAAAAAATACCAAACGTAATATAGCAACCAGGGGGATGAGCCCCCCCTAGAGAATTTTCCTCGCGCGCCCATAATCAAGACGTACATCATGCCACTCATCAAGGCGAACATCGCTATTATATAGGGTGACCCAAAAGTAGGTATACACCCCTGCATTGATCAAGTATAATATTCTAGCTTATAGGTTTATTTGCTTCAGCTGTTTCGAGCTTAAGATAAGAAACTATGGATAACAATAAGAAATTATACAAAATGCAGTGAGCTGATCAGTACGGGACTGTCCTACCTACTTTTTGGGTCACTACAGTAATTTGGATTTCCACTTAATTTTGTCTCAATACAACACAAAGTATCATCCCTTAACAATCTCGTAAATTTTACAGAAGCTTGGTTTTAATTTCATTCTCAATCGTCTTATCTCGATTCACAAAAGACCTTTCTTCATCTCGTTTCGTAAATTCATGTACAAAATTTGTGCTCTGATCAGTGGCGTATTATAGGGGGGTTTCTGGGCTTAAGCCCCCCGAAATCTTACTTACTATATTAAAGTAAATGAAATATCTTGCAGAATTTTCACGTTTCCAGGAATAAAGTTAGCACCCCCCCCCCGAAACAAAAACGTAAATACGCCACTGGCTCTGATTTGTTTTCGTAATTTCATCTACAAGTTATAACAAGCCTTCCGCCTCACAAGACGTTAGAGGTCTGCAGGGGCTCGGGCCGAGACCGCGGGCAGGACTCGGGCCTACAAAGCATATATCACTTCGGGCTCGAGCCGTAAATTTTTAAATATACAACGACATTTCTCGGGACAATTTCTGGCCTAACTTTGTAAATATACTGTACAATGATATTTATCGAACTGTTTTTTCTGGAGAAGTTCTCAAGCACAACTGCAAAATTAAACTTCTAATTGCTGTAAATAAAAATACAATTTTGCGTTAATTATTAAGTTTCTGAATTTCGGGTTCATTTCATTATGACACCGGCTCGGGCTTAAAGGATAAACATATTTCGGACTCGAGTCGGGCTTCACATCATAAATTCACAGGCCGGGCCGGGCCCGGGCTAAAAATTCAGGCCCGTGCATACCTCTACAAGACGTTCACAAAAGGTATGTTATAACCACATTTAAATCATATTTATTGTTGGAGAACATTGTGTGATGAATTGTGTGTCTTTAAACGTTGATAAATCCTCTTCATTTAGGGTGACCAGACGTACTGATTTTCGCAGTACAGTACTGTTTTTTTCAAAGAGCTGTCCTGCGTGTTGCGAAGACGTCTAGAAAATCAAGAAATGTCCTTCTTTTTTTAAAATGTCCCGAGTTACAGTAACTTATTTGCAATATTTTAATGTTTCATTCTTTATTCACAACATTTTGAATCAGAGACAGTCTTTATCTGAATGAGGAACCGCTGGGTTTATTTTTTAACACTCCTCGAAAGATTAGGAAACGAGAACAATCAATAAACTATTGTTTTGTAATACATTGTTTTTACTGAGAAGAGCTTGTTGAGATATTAGTAAGGTAGGAAAGATTTGTACTTCAAGTTACAACAGTGATGCTAACCAGATTAGAACTCCCCTCGTGCGGGTCTAAATTTTCCCTCAGTCCTTAAAATAATCCTACGCTCCAAAAATCGATTTAAAGAAAAATCTTTAGTTCTAGGTATACACGAAGTTTCATTGTACGCTCATAAAAGTAAACCACTGTTTGACATTCATCAAAACATTTCGAGTTGTGTTGAATTCCTTCAATACTTTTGTTCAGTGCTTTCCTTTGTAACGAAAATGGATTATTAATTTACGGTTAACGTTAAATGGAATAAGGATATGCGTACTGCCCACACAGTAAACTTTCATATACTGTACTATTATATTTATGTCCTTCTTTTCGCATATCAGAATCTGGTCACCTACTTCATTGTGTTCGCACAATTACTTTAGATATTTATACTTTGAATCATGTAACACTGAAACAGTATTTTAGATGCAAGACTTGGGTGAATTAGAGGTGCTCACAAGACTAATGAAATTTCTCATCTCGTCTCTATTTCCGTCTCCATGTTTATACTGCTAACTCAAATGGCGTGGGATGGAAATAGGCATACCTCACACTAGAGGTGAGCATTTCGTAATTACGATCTGCACACAGTATGCAAGATAATATTGATCATCCAGAAATGTTTAATAAATCGATTACAGTAATGTTCTTGTTAATCCAGCAACGGTGACTTTTGTTGCTCCTTTCGCATTAGTTTACTCTCTTTTAAAACGTGTAGTGCTAGTAATTGCACCAAAAATCTGTCACTTGCTTCAATTATTTAAAGGTAAAATGCACATTTTAAAATCGTGTGTATGCTTAGTAGTTTGAAAATTGTACCTTCATAGCATAGCATAATCTCTATTAATAATACAGCCACGCACACACACATACAAATTTTTGTACACCGGATCCAAGGATTTGGATTCTACGTATTTTGTAAAAACAATTCAAATTTAGAAACCCCAGAACGGTTCACTGTGTCAATTTTTTTGTTATGTAAAAAACTTGAGAGATTTTGGATGGGAGCAATGTGAAGGATACACGTAATTCAGCTCTATATGTATACTAGTCTTCGGCCAGCTGGAGACTCCGCCCCCAGACCCCCGCGTTTGCTCGGCCTATAGCCTCGCATTTCTTATCTATCGGCCTTTGAATCAACAGTGAATTTCGTGAACTTGCTCTTCATATTTCCTTCATTTGCCCATCCGGGGGCTTCATCCCCTCCCACACATACACTGTCTTTGCTCGGCCTACGGCCTCGCACCTCTTGAACCCACAATTCTATCGTTTCTTTCTTATTTCAACTGTCTAAAAGGTAAGATTTTGTATCCCAAGAAAACGCCCATTTAAATAGCATGGGAATTTCTTCATTTCCCTTTAGATCCCTAAAAAATTAAAAATATTCACTTTTGGCAATTTTCCTGTCGGTTAGTCTTGGAATGCTACAATCATGCTAAATTTCATGATTCTAATCCTGCCGGAAGGGCCTAAACATTTTGGGATGTACAAGACGTCCCATATGAATAACATGGGAAAGATTTTTCAGTTCTCCATAAAACCACTCAACGGTTGAAAATTTTTATTTCTGATGATTCACTTAGGTAGCGCTAACGAAAATGTACAAGCATACTGAATTTCAAGTTTTTATTCCAATTCTAAGTACCTAAAATAGGATATTATAGATCCAAAAAAAAAAAAAAAAGGCCCATTTAAATAACATGGGGAAATTCTTCGTCCCCTCTTTAGACATTCTAAAAATTAAAAATATTCACTTTTGGCAATTTTCGTGTGGGTTTGTCCCGAAAACCTACAATCATGTGAAATTTAATCTTTGTAGCCCTACAGGAAGTGCTCAATAATTTAGGGGTGTAGTATAAAAGGTGTCCCATATAAATAACATGGGAAAGATTTTTCAGTTCTCCATAAAACCACTCTACGGTTGAATTTTTTTTTTTTAAATTTCTGATGATTGACTTAGGTAGCGCTAACGAAAACGTACAAGCATACTAAATTTCAAGTTTTATTTCCAATTCTAAGTACCTAAAACATGAGATTATAGGTCCGAAGAAAGGCCCATTTGAATAACATGGGGATTTTTTTCATCCCCTTTTTGGACCCCCTAAAATTTAAAAATATTCACTTTTGGCAATTTTCCTGTGGGTTAGTTCAGGAAAGCTACAATCATGCCAAATTTAATCATTGTAGCCATACAGGAAGTGCTCAATAATTTATGTCAGCTCATGTAGTTTTATGTATAGGTAAGAAAGATTATATATATATATATATATATATATATATATATATATATATATATACAGGCGCAGATCCAAGGTGGCTATAGTCCCCCTTGACTCTCAAGTATACACTGGATAAAATGGGCTTCAATCCTACTTTACACTGGATAAAGCGGCAAACTATGGTTTAGCCTCTCCCTTGATCATATCCTGGATCCGCCACTGTATATGTATCTATAATACTATGCACCGGATTGCAGGGTATGTATTCGATGTACAGTATATTGTTTCACAGATTCCAAATTTCGAAACCCCAGTATGATTGGAAGTGTCAATTTTTTTATGGTAGCAATTTTGGATAGGGAGGACACATATTTTTCGCCATTAAAACAAAATTGATACGGTCAGTCGTCCCATGATTTCGAAATTTGGATTCTGTGTAACAAAATATATCGAATCCATACCCTGGGGTTTCTAAATTTGGATTCTGTGTAACAAAATGTATCGAATCCATACCCTGGGGTTTTTAAATTTGGATTCTGTGTAACAAAATACATCGAACTCATACCCTGGGGTTTCTAAATTTGGATTTTGTGTAACAAAATACATCGAATCCATACCCTGGGGTTTCTAAATTTGGATTCTGTGTAACAAAATACATCGAATCCATACCCTGGGGTTTCTAAATTTGGATTCTGTGTAACAAAATACATCGAATCCATACCCTGGGGTTTTTAAATTTGGATTCTGTGTAACAAAATGTATCGAATCCATACCCTGGGGTTTCTAAATTTGGATTCTGTGTAACAAAATGTATCGAATCCATACCCTGGGGTTTCTAAATTTGGATTCTGTGTAACAAAATGTATCGAATCCATACCCTGGGGTTTCTAAATTTGGATTATGTGTAACAAAATGTATCGAATCCATACCCTGGGGTTTCTAAATTTGGATTATGTGTAACAAAATGTATCGAATCCATACCCTGGGGTTTCTAAATTTGGATTCTGTGTAACAAAATGTATCGAATCCATACCCTGGGATTTCTAAATTTGTATTCTGTGTAACAAAATGTATCGAATCCATACCCTGGGGTTTCTAAATTTGGATTCTGTGTAACAAAATGTATCGAATCCATACCCTGGGATTTCTAAATTTGGATTCTGTGTAACAAAATGTATCGAATCCATACCCTGGGGTTTCTAAATTTGGATTATGTGTAACAAAATGTATCGAATCCATACCCTGGGGTTTCTAAATTTGGATTCTGTGTAACAAAATGTATCGAATCCATACCCTGGGGTTTCTAAATTTGAATTCTGTGTAACAAAAAAAACGGATCCATACCCTGGGGTTTCTAAATTTGAATTCTGTGTAACAAAATGTATCAAATCCATACCCTGGGGTTTCTAAATTTGGATTCTGTGTAACAAAATGTATCGAATCCATACCCTGGGATTTCTAAATTTGTATTCTGTGTAACAAAATGTATCGAATCCATACCCTGGGGTTTCTAAATTTGGATTCTGTGTAAGAAAATACATCGAATCCATGCTCTGGGGTCCGATGCACAGAACTTTCATTATTTTATTTATTTATTTATTTATTTGTGCATGTGGTTGTGTAATTAACGCTCAGTTTATGCACGTCTATTTTTTTAAAAAAATAGTATGCGTTGTTTGGTAGACATTTGTAACTTAAAGCATGTATTAAAAATAGCATGAGCTTCACTGTTATTAGTGAGTGTGAAATTCATTGGGGGTAGTGATCGTGAACCTTATTGACGGTAGTAAGCCTGATTTCCGAATGCAAAATGGCATATCTGATCTAAGCTAACGCATTGAGATAAGCGAGTACGAGCCGAGTGAATCTCAATACCAAAATGACGATCTCTACCTGTGGACTCATTATGAAAACTATCTTATTTCATTTTGCTACCGGTGGCTGAGTGGTAGAGCGTTCACCACTGGTGCATGGGGTCTTTGGTTGGTTCGATCCCAGCTCGCGCTAAGTGATCTTTGTTGTGGACAAACACCTTGTGCATAGGTTATCTCGGGATTCTCCCGTTTCCTCCTCCTTTCTTCATTCCGTCATTTCTTATAATCACCGTCTCCTTTGACCTAGCCGGCATAAGCGTGGGACGTAAAACTGAAAAGATTTTCATTTCATTTCATTTCCTAATCAAGGGTTATCTTGAAGACAGACCCATCTCCCGGTATTTACTAGAAAGTGGCGTGGCCAACTTAAAAAAATATATATATGCTTTTTTTCTGGAGATATTGTCCAGGAATCTTGCACACACCCCTGGGGCAGTCTCCTTGCTAGGGGTCATGTCTCTCCAAACATTCTTGGATGGACAGAGGCCATTTGCGGGTCTACAGGTCCAAGAACAAACACATTGCACTGCAGCTGTTGTCTTTTTGTTTAAAAAAAAAAATGTCGAAAATGGACAGGACAGGAAGTTGTTTTACTGCCGTAACTGAACGTCACCAACTCAATAGAGCTCACCAGTTCAACGAACTGCCACAGAAGGTCGGAGGTGAAAGTTTTTCTGGAACCAGAAAGGAGACAGAACCTTTCTGCACAAGCCGAGACCAGAACCAAGCACAGAAGAAGATCCTGTCGCCACGGCGGAAAAGGTCTTTGCAACGCATATCCAAGCTCACGTCAACATGACCATAAAATTTCGGTGGAAGGGACATCTTTTTTTATTTCAGCACAATAAGGATAGGTTGTAAAATTCCAAGTGTGGGTTTTGAGACCTCTTTTATTGCACTTTTGAACATACATCGGCAGCGGGTCAAGGACCGTAGTCGATTTGGGTCATGGTGCTTCACAAAATTTCAGGTTTTCATTTACGACAAGCCTATACATGAAACAGTTGGGGAACCATGGTAGTAATCGACCGGCATGAAGCATTATAGACTGATTACCGTGAGTTCGAGTCCCACCGAGGAGACAGCGTTTTTAATTACCTTCCAGGTTCTTATGTTTGTGTTCCTCTCTAGTCCGGCAGAAACTGAAAACCGTAAGAAAGCATTTAGTTAGTTTTATAAAATTAAAAAAAAAAGGTAGAGCGCTCACCTCTCTAGCGAGAGGTCCGTGATTCGATCCTAGACTATTCATAGGAAGGTTTTGACGTCAAGTAATCAAAAAGTGATGCGTATTTAAATTAGTTTATTGTCAAAACTAGTATTTTACGTAGATTACCACCAGTCCGGAAAATTCCATTGAACCTATGCGGGTTTCTCATTCCTCACCCAAAGAGATCAGTTTGCTGAAACGTTAAATAGGAGAGATCGCTCAGACATTAATTGAACGCAATAATAGGAGAGATTGCGCATGCGGGATAAATATTGTTTGTGAACCTCATACTAAAGAGAGTAATAGGAAAATATGCAACTAACTGTTTTCTGTAGGTACATCAGACTCGTAGCTAGGGAATGACCTCTGCGACCACCCTGAATCTTCCTGAAACTTTCAGTTGTTTGTTGAAAAGTAGCCCCTATGCACAGGCCCGGATCTAGGGGGGCCGGGCCCCCCTAAAATTTTCACGGTAGGCTTGCAAATGAACTATAATATTTTTGGGTCGGCCCCCCCTAACTTCAGCCGGCCCCCCTACATTTTTGGGCTGGCTACCGGCCTGCCTATGCATGAGTAATGAACTCAAGTCAGTCCATTAAAAATTATCTCAGTTTCTCCTGTCTTAATGCTCTGGCTACGGGCTAGAGGTAAATGTTTATTTCAATGTGGTTTTACACAATGGTGAATGTCTGTTTCAAGATTGTTTGTACGTATTTTTGGTACCACAGTTTGTAATTATGTTTTGATAGTACCCATATTAAGTAATGCATTGTACAGCAACCAGGAGTCTTCATCCCGGCGAAATTAAAATACCGCTAATTTTACTGTAATTATGTGATATCTTATCTGCTTTCTATTTCAAGCCATTTTGAAAATCGGCATTTATTTTCGCGTTCCTAAACAGCTGAAAACGGAAAGCCACTAGGTGACTTGTGATAACGGTACCTCACGCAAAATAATATTGTCTAGGGCGCTCTTGTTCCATATTTCAATTATCTTTTATCTATTTGAAGATATCACATAATTACTGCAAAAGTTATTATACGGTCACGCCAGTAGTACCGTTGGAAGGAATGCTCTATTCTGAAAAGAACGAAGTATGAATCATGATTCTACGGTAATTAATAAGGAAGCAGTAGCTGTTTCACTGGAAGTCTAAAATTTGCTTCAAAAAAGTGGAAATCCTAAAAGGGTTAGAATAGGAAGAAAACCCATGAGAACTACGTTGAACACTACTACAATTCACAAAAGCTAGAATGAAAACACCAACAACAACTGAGCCTTCACTTAAAAAAAAAAACAAAAAAATCTTCCCAAAAGATTATTTTATCTCTTCTATTCTCCGTATTATTGGGGCCGCGGTGGCTCAGAGGTAGAGCGTTCACCTCTGGTGCTTGGGGTCCCGGGTTCGAACCCAACCCGCGCCAAGTGAACTTTGTGGTGGACAAACACCGTGTGCGTGGGTTTTCTCGGGGTTCTCCCGTTTCCTCCCACTTTCTTCATTCCACCATTTCATTCATTACTCATCATCACCGTCTCCTTTAGCCTAACCGGCATAACCGTGGGACGTAAAACTTAAAGATTTCATTTCATTTTCTCCGTATTATTTTCTGCCCACCACTCACAGATATAATTAGCATGTGATAAATCCGGTCTTATGTCTCTACCTATGTGTGTATGTGTGTTTGTTTTTGTACACGTCAGAAAAGTGTGAAAGAGTAATCGAAGCAGAGAAAGAAAATTGGCTAATTAAAGCATAATAATGATCCAGATGTCACCATTAAGGAAAATCAATTGTCCTTAAGAGATCATATGCACAACACATTCTTTTTCCATATACCTCGCATATGTAGATAACACACATTGTATGTACATCGAGAGAAGAACACATTCCCGGCACACATATACATATGACTCAATACTGTCGAGAGAAAGGGAGAAGGAAGGATTTTGGTAATTGCGGATTGTCGTGCCTCGTCTGAGGTGTGAATGACGTCATCAAAACAACTCATAAACACTGGTTTGGTGTCACATGGATAGAGATCACACAGAGACTAATTTCTGGAAATCGATGGCTAAGTCATTTATCTTCCTATTTACGTCTCACCTAGCTTTTTGTAGGATGCAATTACTCCTCTGTGTTCGGAAATAAATTTAGCAAGTGGTTTTATTTCCTGTCATGGAAGAGAGAAACAGAACACAAGTGAATCATATCGTGGTATCCAATCAAAGTTTGCAGATTGTTGCTGTGTATATCTCTGAATAGATCAAGGTTTTCACTTTATGTTTTATTCAGAGCAGTGGCGGTTCTTCAGGGAAGTCCAACGGTAAAAAAAAAAAATAAAATACAGTTACAAGCTACGGAAACCAAATTAATCTAGAATCCTAATTGTTCTATGTTAAAATTATGATATTAGATAAATTATCTTGCTTTAAAAACAAAGCCACTTGGCATAACAGACCATATGAGGGCCTGAGCCGCTCCAACGCCATCTGTCAGCGACCGGCTGACCTACGTCCAGCCTAACGACGAGCAAGTGCCTTGTCACTAACCGGCATATCGAAAGCTTTCTAGACCTAGTCACCGTCACGTCTTTTATTCACGTGACTCCCCAGTTGCCTGACGACGCTGGGTGCACACCGAAAATTGGGAAGCTCCGGTCGGGTATCGAATCCGGGACCACGTGAACGTGAGTGTATCTTCCTTTAGCTTATAATAATATTTTTCTAAAGTTTTGCTAGTATGGCTTTCCTCAGAGCCGGCATTCTCATTGGGAATATTTCTATTTTCAGAAAGATCTATTAATATATATATATATATATATATATATATATATATATATATATATATATATATATATATATATATATATATATATATTATATATATATATATATATATATATAAGGGCGGATCCAAGGGGGCTATAGCCTATAGCCTTTGACGCTCAGGTATACACTGGATAAAATGGGCTTCAATCCTGCTTTACAGTGGATAAAGCTGCAAACTATGGTTTAGCCCCTCCCTTGATCATATCCTGGATCCGCCACTGTATATATATAAATCTATATGAATGAATGTGGAAAACTGTATTGGTCTGAAAAATAAGCCGAAATTTCTACAATCAAAATTTCAATTGTGAAAAGTTAAGGTGCTGCTTAATTCGGGACCTCACAAATATAGCTTTTTAATATTTCATGATATTGTGCGCTATTTAAAATTATGCTGATTAGTCCAGTTAAAATTATTTAAATAATTTGTATGCCATTATTCGATCATCCGAATGTTCGTACGAACGCATGGTTTCTGCTACAGAGAAAGTATGTGAAACTAAAAGAAGAAGACGATTTAAACAACTTTAATGATGTGGCTTTCTAGAACGGACCCCGCTACCTCTTAAGAGTCTTCATCCCGGCGAAATTAAAATACCGCTAATTTTACAGTAATTATGTGATATCTTCAAATAGATAAAAGATAATCCAAATGTGGAACAAGAGCGCCCTAGACAATATTATTTTACATGAGAAACCGTTATCACGACTCACTTATCTGCTTTCGATTTCGAGATATTTTGAAAATCGGCATTTATTTTCGCGTTTCTAAACAGCTGAAACGGAAAGCCACTAGGTGACTTGTGATAACGGTACCTCACGCAAAATAATATTGTCTAGGGCGCTCTTGTTCCATATTTCAATTATCTTTTTATCTATTTGAAGATATCACATAATTACTGTAAAATTAGCGGTATTTTAATTTCGCCGTACAAACGTATATGGTCTGGAATTAAAGCCAAAATCGTTCGCGACGGGAGCGCTTTAGCAATGAGCTACCAGTGGCGGATTTAGAAGGTAAAAACTGGGGGGAGTCAGTCAGAACCTAGACTATTATATATATATAGCCTAACTTTAGGAGGAATTTTATGAATTTTAATATAAATTACCCCTCA
>NC_137455.1:377649818-377789429 GCF_964235325.1 Thermobia domestica | reverse complement strand
ATGTGAGGGAGATACCGCACAGAAAGACCATTCTGTTTACGATGTGACAATGTTGGGACGAAATATATCCCCGATTGGCCGCCCTCAGTCACGTGGGTTAGGATTTAGGTTGAATCTCATTATGTGCCCCTTTTTTTCCGTAGAGGGAGGAGATTTGGCGAACTGAGGGTGACACTCTTTCGGGGGCAGCTGACATTCAATGGGTGAAAGGAATGAGTAAAGGGGGTGGAGAGAGGGACAGTCCAGAGAGGGGGTGTTTTTCGCGAAATGGCCGCGTGGTAACCCCTGGTTGATGGTTAGACAGACAGACGCCGTGACACATATCGAAGTATATCTATACATATTCGGAAGGACACAAATCATTTTCACCCTGAACCAACTAGGCCATTTTCAGCTATAGAGCCAACCAGCACGCACATAAAATAGCAATAGAATCAGGGGGTTTTATAGTGTTATCCAAGTGGTCTAACTACAGTATGAGCGCGGCTCCTTATTTTAGCAATGGATCTGGTGTTACAACGAACTGTTGGGGATCCACAAACGGTGGACTATCTTCGAGCCATGAGCAGAATCCGTATCAACCGTTTTACTTCACACATCCTGCATCTTCAAGTACTAAGTATGGTCTTGTGTCTTCCACATATTCTAGTGAACATCATTTGCCAGTGCTAACGGGTACCCCTACATCTCACCACCCTTTCGTACCCAGATACTCAACTTCGCCTCCGTCTGCAGTGACAGCGACTAATCCTACATTCCATCCAAATCCACTTACACGGGGACTAAAACCGGATTCTGAACCCACGACTACCACAACAGAATCGTCACCACCAATAACATCAACAACGCCAGTTAGTGTCGCTACAACCGCGAACAATGTTAACAACAATCTTCAACCTGATTCGTTCTTTTCATCGGCTCGAACCAACGACCATTCACCACCGTCTTCAGTGTCTCAGCTTTTCATGGACAGTGGACGCGACCTGATTGCTAATGGATGTAAAGTGTCATCGTTTTGTGCTCCAAATAATATTGGTGTTCCAGATTCGTCATCGCTTATGGTTCAACAGGGATTTGATGTCACCAGGCCCTTGGACTGCCTGCAGCAACCTTTCGTTGGAAAAGGACCGGCAAACTATTTCCCATGGATGAAGTCGTACACAGGTAAGTTTTATTTTATGCAAAGAATGCTAAAATTAATTACTGATTATATAATTAATTACTGATGACAATTATTTAATGATGGCTTCAAAATTAATTATGTCTTCATTTGTAGATAAGTTTAAATGTTTTGTCGTCAATGTTGAAAATTTCATTTGTTTCGTTGTTATTAGCAGAAAGGGTTCAACTACTCGGACCCTTCTATGCTTCAATTCTGTCCAAAGTATTTCTATTTTTATTTATTTGTTATTTTTAAAGTGTCATTATTGGTTGCTTGATTGATTATTGATTTGAAGATAAGCGTCCTGCTCAACCACGATGCTATGTGAGTCATGGACCCACAGCTTCATGTGGGATCTGAACATATATATTAGGGCCAGGTGTCTCACAGCACCCATCTCTGTTGCGTAGGGTTCCTAGTTCAATCCCAGTACGAGCCATGTGAATTTTTTGCTGAATAAAAAGACAATGTGCGTGAGTTTTCTTCCGGTTTTGACGTTTCCTCTTACTTTCTTCTTTCCATCATTATCTTCTAAGCTTCTGAGCAACGATATTTTCAATGGAACGTGGGATCCGAACCACATACTGCCCGTCACAAGTAGAGAAGTATTTTTGTAAATCTAGGACGAGATCAGAAATTTCTCGTCTATCGTGAGCAACTATGCACCCAAGTCTTAGATGTCAAACGCTGTATTAGTTGAGTTGAGTTGATTTTTAGTTTATCGTCCCTTTCAGCAGCGAGGCTATATGAGACGTGGACCTACCTACTGATTAACGTGAAATCCGAACCACATGAGCTCCCACCGGGAATCGAACCCGAGTCACCCACGCCAAAGACGCGTACGCTAACCGCTTAGCCACGAGGGAGCTTGTCACATGATTCATAGTATAGAAACTATAAACTGATAAAGGGATCGTACGAACATAATGAAGATCATTTATCAACGTTTAAAGATACAGAAATCATCACTCAATATACTCCAATAATAAATATGGTTTACATGTTGTTATCTCACACCCTTCGTGGGCCTCTTGTGGCGCGGAAGGATTCTGGAAGCTTCTAGATGAATAAATAAATAAATAAATAAATAAACAGGTGTAAAGTTTTATACACTAATTTATAAAGAACACAAGAAAATTTTCAAACGAAATGGGAAAATCTTTTCAAGAATCAAAATTAAATATTTCAGTTTAACATCCCACGAATATGCCGTTTGTACTAAGGGAGACTGATGATTTAAGACAAATAAATGATGATGGAAGAATTAGTGGAATGAGAATTTGGGAGGAAAGGAGAGATCCCTGAAAAAACCCACGAACACGATGTTGTCGACCATAAACTTACCTGACCAGGGATCAAACCACCGACCGGACACACTAGCGGTTAGCGCTCTACCACTGAACTACCGTGAACCCCGTTTTCAAGAATCGAGACAAGACCAGAAAGTATTATTCGAAAATCGAGACGAGACGAGACTTGTGCAAAAATTTACGAGAACGATACCAGAAAATCTTAATTTCTCGTTTAATCTCGTTTCGTGGGCAACTGTATACCCAACAGGGCATTGAACCTGGAACTATTAGTATAGTAAACGATGAGCAACTAAGTTATTACACAACTCTGTGGCTTTTTCGTATACACTTAATATACATTAAAAGAATTTAAATGGCAGCAAGTGCGAAGTCACTTAAAAACAAATATTTTTATTTAAGAAAATGAGTTTATTATATTTGTTATATTCCCGTGTAGCCACGAGGTGTGCGTGTGATGCCCTAGATTTGATTCCCAGTGGGGTACAGAACATTCGGTGTTGATCAAGTAACGTGAGGAACTTAAGGGAGTTACAAGTAGCGAACTCCAGTCTTGAAAGCCACAAAAAAACTGTTTGAAAGTTTTCAGCCAACCACAGGAGCCCAACTGGTAAAAGCATTTCAATACTCATACCCTTTGAAGGAAATTAAAAGAAATGAAATCTTTAAGTTTAATGTCCCACGGTTATGCCGGCTGGCTAAAGGAGACGGCGATGATGAGAAATGAAACGGTGAAATGAAGAAAGTGGGAGGAAACGGGAGAACGTGAAGGAAATCCACGCACACGGTGTGTGTCCATCAGTAAGTTCACTTGGTATGAGCGGGTATCGAACCAGGGACCCCACACCAGAGGTGAACGCTCTACCATTGAGCCAACGCGGCCTTCCCTTCGAACATGGTGTTCTGAGTAATAAGGACGAACTCAAAACAAAGATTATTTCCTGAGGAATTCTCTTAGTAGTGCACTCTGAACGATGGAAATAATCGTAAATTTATTTTGGTTCTACGCATTATTATTATTATTATTATTATTATTATTATTATTATTATTATTATTATTATTATTATTATTATTATTATTATTATTATTATTATTATTTTATATGGTAAATGTTTATTTTTACATATCTTGCTGAAGGTAGGTTAGAATGCCGAAACCCTCACTTGCCTACGCCACTGGACAAGGAAACTGACTACCACAGATTAGTTACTATAGAGATTGCACTTACTGGTTACCTTTTGTTAAGTTTGCACTTACTGTTCGGAACGCCTCAATTTTTATAATCTAAAAACCTTGCTTTACCAAGATTATAGTCCGCGTTAGTCCCAGATAGGAAGTGCTCACCTCTGGTAACAGATATACTTAGTTCCATTAAGTGTTGTTCATTAATCAGTGAAAATCAATTGCAATTAATCAATCAATTGAAAGTAATTGCTGTGGAAATTAATTGCAATTAAATTAACTGTAAACTACATTCATTTGCAATGCAATGACTGAATTTAATTGCTATTACTTTCCACAGCTATTACTTTCAATTGATTGATTAATTGCAATTGATACCCATTGATTAATGGCCAGCTGCAATTAACAATTGACTATTACTTGTTTCAATCGTTAACTGCAACTAACAATTAAAGTTACAGATTACTTATTACTTTTTTAATTTAATTGAAATTTGCTCAACATTAGTTCCATCCCAACCCTTGGAATTTGTAGTTAACACCAGCATGTTCGTGGGTTTTCTGAGCATCCACCAATTATTTCATGATCACTTATTTTCAATTATCATTACTTTAGTATTGCTTACGAGACGAGAAGTATTTTTTTTAAGAGTCTTCATCCCGGCGAAATTAAAATACCGCTAATTTTACAGTAATTATGTGATATCTTCAAATAGATAAAAGATAATTGAAATGTGGAACAAGAGCGCCCTAGACAATATTATTTTGCGTGAGCTACCGTTATCACAAGTCACCTAGTGGCTTTCCGTTTTCAGCTGTTTAGAAACCCGAAAATAAATGCCGATTTTCTAAATGCCTGGAAATCGAAAGCAGATAAGTGAGTCGTGATAACGGTATCTCATGTAAAATGATATTGTCTAGGGCGCTCTTGTTCCACATTTCGATTATCTTTTATCTCTATTTCAAGATATCACATAATTACTGTAAAATTAGCAGTATTTTAATTTCGGCGGGATGAAGCCTCTTAATCTGAGACGAGATGAGACAAATTACGTCTCTCGAGACGATAAATTTCACGAGTCACGTCAGTAGCACTAATTCAACCAAGCCTTAGCTCTTAAACACTGTTTTAGTGTTACACGATTCATAGTATAAAAACTATGAACTGATAAAGAGATTGTACGAACATAATGAAAAGCATTTATCAACGTTTGGAGCTGGATAAGTCATTGCGTAATATACTTCAATGATAAATTGGGTTTTGAATGGTGTTGTATCACACCCTTCGTGGACCTCTCGTGACCTAAAAGGATTCTGATAACTTGTATTAAACATAAACTTAGAAAGCGAGATGAGAAAATGTTTTCAAGAATCCAAACGATACAAGAAAAGGAATTATTCGAGAATCAAAACGGAACGAGACTTCTAAAAGATTTAGAAGACAAAACAAAACTTTATTTGTCGACTCGTCTCGTCTCGTCTCATGGGTAATAGTGTTCAGGAATTAGTCAATGGAATGACAAAACATAAAGGGGGACATTTTCCTCTCTTTGCACCTTCGTGCGCTATTATTTCAAACATAGTGTATGGAATATTGTAGTCAATGGGCAGAAACATTGACACTATACAAAAGCGGCAAAATACGACTGGTGGGTTTTGAAATGTGGGTGAGGAGAAGAAGGTAATTAAATTAAATCTTTTAGTTTAATGTCCCACGGTTATGTCCTTTAGGCTAAGGGAGAACGATTATTAAAGCAAATGAATGATGATGAAATAATTGGTGGAATGAGAAAGTGGGAGAAATGGGAACACCGTGAGGAAACACACGGACACGATGTTGTCCACCACAAAGTTACTTGGACGGGGATCGAACTCGGGACACCATGCACCAGAGGTAAGAGCACTACCACTCTGCCACAGTCATGGGCGGCGATTAGGGGGGGGCAAGAGGGGGCAGTTGCCCCCCCCCACTTTTTTGAAGTGACCACTTAACTCTTTTAAATTATATAATCCATTTTTCTGTGATAGCTAGAATCTTCATTATTTGATTTTAAAAGTACCAAAAAAGATTTTTACTTATGTTTATTTCTCAATCCTGCAGGCATTGTAGAACACGTTACATATGCTTTCACGCCTTTCTGCGTCGAGATGTAGTGTGATGACGTCATAACTTAAAAATATTTTTTGTTATAACTTTTTTATTACTTTTTGAAGGGCTTACTTTTGCACCTAGAAGATTGAAATTTTGCATACAAATTCAGTGCACCCCTTAATATTTTACACATTCGTTTCAGATTTCTGCGATAAAACAGGGGGGTCCAGAGGGGTAAAAAGGTAAAAAAAAAGTTTTTTTTAACAAAGATCCCTTTTTACGCGATTTTCCCTCCTCAGATAGATACATGATGGAGACATGTGAGTAGTACCGTTTGAAAGGTTGTTCTGTTCTAAAAAGAATAATGTACGAACCATGATCCTAGTATAAATAGGGATGTCTCAGGAAATTTTTACATGAGATCCTTTTTTATACGAGAATCTGGAGTATTGTAGAGATATTATTTTGGCGGGCTTACTTTTGCACCTAGAAGATTGAAATTTTGCACACACATTTAGTACACTCTTTAGTATTTTTCAGATTTGTTTCAGATCTTTGCGTTAAAACAGGGGGATACAGAGGGGCAAAAAAGCACAAAGAAGGAATATTTTTTAAACAAATAATCCATTTTTTTCATGATTTTTCCACCTCAGGTATAAGATGGAGACATGTGAGTAGTACCGTTTGAAGGCATGTTCTATTCTGAAGGGAATGATGTACGAACAATGATCCTAGGATAAATAGGGATGTCTCAGGAAAATTTTATATTACATCTGGGTCATCTGGGGCATTGTGGGAAAGTTCTTAGCTCATTGGTAAACATTTTCCCGCACTTAGTTTTCAAGATGGAAGCTTGACATTTTTTTAAATACACATTTAGCACACCCCTTCGTATTTTTCAGTTGATTTAGAGATCTGTGCGTTAACATAGGGGGTCCAGAGGGGGTCAAAATTTGAAAAAAATAAAAAAAACATATTTCCCTAAAAATTTCCTGCCTTAGGGACATGATAGGAAAACGTAAATAGAACCGTTTGAAAGGTTGTTCCATTCTGAAGAGAATGAGGTACTAACCATGATCCTAGGATAAGTAGGGATGATGCTGTAGCTGATTGACTGAAATTCAATAATTTACCTTTAAAAAGCCATAATTTAAAATGGTTAATGTATATAGTTTAATTTGGAAATGTAAAGTTTTTTTTGCATATATTACTGGTTCATAGAAAAAAAAATGGTACCACATAATATTTGTCGTTGCGTAAGTGGGTATTGGTTATTTGTCATCCCGTGGAGTTAAGACAGCTACAAGAATTGCGTTTTAATTGCAATTCAAAGGAATTAATATTACAATTGCGTCGTAGCATATGCTTGTAGTATTTACTGTTTTTCATTTTCTAAAAGTAATGACATACATTTAATGCAAGTGTGGAATTAAAAATGTAAGTTGTTTGTTTAATAATCCCCCAGTTTCAATATAACTTCTACAAAACAAGCCTCATTATTCATTAGTATGATTAATATTATCCTTTCTATTTATTTGTTTTGCAAATATGTTATTAAATAATCTGATCACACAATTTTCCAGACATAATTTTATGATGTTCATGAGCAAGGAATCAAGGGTTAGTACCTATTGTGCGTTGCTCTTGTCAATTTACTTAAATATGAAACACGATATACGGTATTTTAACTGAAAAAGATAGTATCCTATTAGTTATACAACTTTTCGACAAACAAAGTGTTAGAAACAACCAGGAAAACTAACATTGATATACAAATATTCAGATCACATCTTGCCCCCCCACTTTTAACGTCCAATCGCCGCCACTGGGCACAGTTGTCCCCAAGAAAAGAATGGAAAATTGCAGGTTCGAATGAGGAAATGTTAGGTATAATAAAACAGAAAGAAGTAATTTTAGAGTTGAGTTGATCTTGAGTTTAACGTAACGTTTAGCAGCGAGGCTATATGAGACGTGGACCTACTGATTAACTTGGAATCCGAACCATATAAGCTCCTGCCGAGAATCGAACACGGTTCTCCCACGCCAAAGACGCGTACGCTAACCGCTTAGCAACGAATGAGTTCAAAAAAATAATTTTAGAATAATTGGAGTTAAAAGAGGAAGTTGAAGATCGAGAAAAATGGAAAAAACTTTTCGAGGCCCAAACTTAAAAAAAAAAAGGTTCCACAACCTGCCAAAAGACAGAATAATAATAATAATAATAATAATAATAATAATAATAATAATAATAATAATAATAATAATAATAATAATAATAATAATAATAATAATAATAATTTTTCCAATTGCGAAAAATAACAGTTCTTAATATATTTTTAAAGCAAATATTTGTATTAAAATTATTTTGGGAAAATTTCAATAAGTTCATATCTATATATATAAAAGAGAACGTACAAATCCTTTGTCCGCTCATCACGCTAATACGGCTGAACCAATTTCTTTTATTTTTGGGGGGTTATTAGGATTTGGACCCTAGATGGTTTTTATCATATCACTTTAATTTTCAATTACCAGTGTCTTGAGATAATTGACCATTCAGGTGTCCATTACGTACAAATCCTTTGTTAGTTCATCATAGGTATAAAAATAAACGTATTTATATGCAACCCGCATGACCGTGTCACTCGGCGGGTTAACATAAATGACAGGCGTTACAATGGTTTTTATCATATCACTTGAAAGCGAAAAAGTAAAAATTATCTAAGTAACAAAGTTTATTGCGTTCGGGGGTGACCGCAGCGAAGCGGGGCGGGTTAACATAAATGACAGGCGATATAATGTTAACATTTACTGCAATCTTCTATGGTTTTTATCATATCACTTGAAAGCGAAAAAGTAAAAATTATCTAAGTAACAAAGTTTATTGCGTTCCGGGGTGACCGCAGCGAAGCGGGGTGAACGCTGCTAGTTTCATAATATATAACTCGGCAGCCAAAAGCCTGCACACCTTAATAGACGCTTCTACAACAGATCAAGGTCAACCACATGCCAAGTTTGATCCAGATTCGATGTGTTCAATGTTTTTTTTTTTTTTTCAAAATTGTCAAACAAAAATTTGACGTTCCGTAACTTAGGAACTAAAAGTATCATTGGGACATTAAATTGTCTTATCAGGACTTTAAACTAAAATTTTGTTCTATATCATATTTTATTTATTGAATCTTTTTATGGTGTTGTTTTATGCTAAGGGAGACGGACGATTAAAGCAAGTGAATGATGATGGAAGAATTGGTGGAATGAGAAAGTAGGACGAAAGGAAAGTACCCCGAGAATACAGCTTTGCCACTTTCGCCACGCTCTCTTTATATAACCGAGAGTCAATAATGTGCTATCTGGAAACAATGTTCATCACAAATTTACTTGACCGAAGATCAAACCAGGGACCCCACACACCAGAATTAAGCGCTCTACCACTGAGCCACCGTGCCCCTCTCCCCCCCCCCCCCCCAGTGTGAAGGAAGAAATTAACCGACTACTGACTTTATTTAAGGATTTTCCACTTGTACCTTGAGGCAGTCGTTCTTTCAGAAAAAAATGTTCCGGGGGTCACATTTAGTATTCCGGGGAGGCGCTGCTGGTACTATTCTATTTATTATTTTTTTATATTATAGATTTATTATTTTGTTCTCCGGGGGGCAGTGTCCTCCAAAACACATGTATGGAAGAAACACTGCCTTGAGGGGGAAACTTTAGTCTGGAATTACAATGATGAGTAATTTACAGTGAAGACCCCAGGACGTACAGGTCCTTAGCAATTTAATGGAAGCACATTAAATGCCTGGGTTGTCAATGGTCAGAAGGCGACCATAACCACGGGCTGTTGGAGGTGATGTTAGGGCAAACGCCATACTACCTCTGTAACAAGGAGTAGAATGGTAATGTGCATGAACTAAGCAGGCGATGGTAGTGTAAAATGACCGACCTCTCTATTTTCCAAATGGCAAATTGTTGGCGCATGGTTATATCAATAGGGCGTGACGAATGTAGCAAGCGGAGAAGTCACGGCAAAACCATATTCGGCGAAGAGGAACAGTGGTCGGAAGAAGACTAATGATAATGAGCCCATTCACACAAATAGAGCTGTTGCGCCGTGCTGAGGGATATCGGGATCAAGTTGAACTCCTCCCAATTGCCGAAACTGAACATAATTGAACATCTATACTTTGGGCTTTTGAGACACGAATCCGACTCGAATTTCTGCCTCTACCCTTTCTTACGAAACTGAGCTATGTACGGCGACCAGAACGGTTTATTATTTCATTTGTTACCATTCTACCTCTGTGACTTCATTCCATGTTGCATTTCTGAGGACGAAATGTGGTTTGATCCAAGGTCATATTTATCTGGTAAGTTGCATTTTTTCAGGTGTTTCCATATAATTGATAGATATGTGCAGGGGCGGATCCAGAATTTTCTGACGGAGCTGAATTATGAAGGGGGTGCATGTGCACCAGTGCACCCCTAAATCCGCCCCTGGGCATGTAGTACATTTAAAGCACTATCTATCTCTTCAATCGCCTGTTAAAACTATGGGGAAAAAATTAACAGGACGGCCAGCCACCGGATTCGAACCCCGGGTCCTTCCGATCGCTAAACAAGAACGCAAAGTAATAAGTAAACCCATCTGGTAGAATGCTTAGCAGAAGTACATTTGCTGAAGCAGTACAAGGTTTGATTCCTTATGAGGTCACAGAATTGTAGGTGTTGACGGCTATTCGAAGGCTACTAATCTTCCCCCGGAAGAGACCAAAATAATACGTCTACAATACAATAATAAATACAATAGTATACCAGCAATGCTCCCCCAGAATACTAAGTGTGCCCCCCGGAACTTTTTTTCTGATATCTATCTTAAAAGCCCCCAACAGTGTTTTCCTCGTTGATAAAAAATGGGTAGATTTACAACTCATAGGATATACATAATATTTTATGTCATTTTATACATTCGGTTATCTTCTCTACTAATGTGTATCCCCACGAGGATAGTATTGGGGCTGTCTCGCCTAGAAAAAGTGTCCTCAAAGTACAGTCTCGTCTCAAATCGTATAACTGTTTCTATTGAGAGGGCTTAAGAGTCTTCATCCCGGCGAAATTAAAATATCGCTAATTTTACAGTAATTATGTGATATCTTCAAATAGATAAAAAAATAATTGAAATGTGGAACAAGAGCGCCCTAGACAATATTATTTTACATAAGAAACCGTTATCACGACTCACTTATCTGCTTTCGATTTCGAGCCATTTTGAAAATCGGCATTTATTTTCGCGTTTCTAAACAGCTGAAAACGGAAAGCCACTAGGTGACTTGTGATAACGGTACCACACGCAAAAAAATATTGTCTAGGGCGCTCTTGTTCCATATTTCAATTATCTTTTATCTATTTGAAGATATGACATAATTACTGTAAAATTAGCGGTATTTTAATTTCTCCGGGATGAAGACACTTAATCTTGTTTTCGTATCTCGAGACAAAAATTCTCGTCTCGTCTCGTGAGCAGCTTCACTAACTAACATGGTTCTGGTTCCTCTAACATGTAGAGGATTGTCGAAAATCTTGTAGATCATCAAGTAAAACTCACCTCTCTTCAACTTCATGTTATCTTTTCACTTCACTTTTTACTTTTTGTAGGGAGCTACTTGAATTAAAAGGTAGCACACTCCAGTCTAAAAAGACAGAAACAACTTCAGAGGCAACCGTGTGAACTAGATATCCACGCCAACAGAGGTTGCAACGCAAGAAAATTTTCTGTAATGTTGGGTTTTAATATTGTACATTCAATCATATGGCAACACTGACACTGAAAATAGTGGTATTGACTTGTTTGAATTGTTGAAGAAATAAATCATTGATCTTATCATCTGGGTGTAAATTGCTAGATTGAGAGATTATATACGTGGTAATAGTAATGTTTCCATTTATCATTTGCATTAAGCGTAAACAAGCATAAATGAGCGTTGAACATAAAATGTGGTACATCCAAGAAATAATACCCGTGTACGAAGTATATTATGAAATGTGTAGCAAGTATGAAATGAAAGATCAATATTTCTAATGTTTTCTAATCATGGATCCACATTAAAGGAGTAAGGTGGAGCCATTAGCTTATATCTATTATGGTATATACACCAAATAATGTACGTGCACATGAAGGTATCAACAAATCCTTGGGTTGAAGAAACAGAAATTCGACAAGCCTACTTAGTCAAGGATATTCATGTTCACTTCTTTATGTTCTGTATTATTCTTCTGTCTTTCTTTTTGGACTACCCAAAAATCTCTTTCCGAAAGATTTCTCAATTATGGAGTTGTCCATGAGACAAAAGTTCAGTCTGTCTCGTCTCAAAAACGTGTCTTGAGTGATGTCTTGTGTAGGAAAACGTATATGTTTGTATTGAAGGAGATGTCTGTCTTGTGTACTTGGATTAAAAAAAAAGTAAAAATTTTATAATCGTAATACCGCGGAAAAGTTGCGAATTGGGTAGACAAACAGGGACTAAAAAACAAAGAGAAAGGAATAAAATTGGTTTATTCACTTTGTATCCAATGTTTGTGTCCATAAGTTAAATATGTTTGTGACCAATTCCTTTGGACAATGAGATCTCGCGAACCTCGAGCTCAAAAAATGTGCTATTTTCACTGGTCGATTTCAAATTTCGTGTGGTTTGACAGTTCTTATTCAAACTTTTATTTTTTTTTTTTAAAAAAAAAGAATAAAACGTGTTCTTATTTTTCTATTCAACGTTTCAAGCCCACATGATTTAAAATTTGTTTCTTTTTTTTAAAGGATCTTGTGCGTATCCTTCAAGTTTATGAAACCCTCATCACTTAAAAGTAGTTTTGGTGGTGGTCGAAACAGGATAAAATACAATCTGTGTTCAGAACATTTATTTTAGTATTCAAAGAACACGAGGAAATATTTCTTCTTTTTCAAATATTCTCATAAGGAAAAATGCCTTAACATTGCCATATAATACGAGATACACGGATCTGCAAAATATTGACCACAATTTACACATAGCAAATGCAGGTTTCATAGGACGCTGTGGATTCGGAAATTTTAATTTGTTAATTTAGAAAGTGTGTGTCCTTTTTTTTAAAAAAAAAAATGTTTCTGGTGTATTCTAATCCTAATCCTAACTATATGAACTCGCTTACTCACTAACATAAAATAACGGGTGCTTCTGGCTGACGTGGAAAGTTGAAATTTGGCATGATTGTAGCTTTTCGGGACTAACCCACAGGAAAATTGCCAAAAGTGAATATTTTTAAGTTTTAGGGAGTCTAAAGGGGAATGAAGAAATTCCCCATGTTATTAAAATGGGTCTTTTTTGAGCTATAATCTCATATTTTAGATACTTAGAATTGAAATAAAAACTTGAAATTTGGTATGCTTGAACGTTTTCGATGGGATTATTTAAGAAAAAATAACTAAAAATAAAAATTTCCAAGTGTGTATCTGGAACTAAAACCGACTGTTAGAATTAATCTTGCATTATCATAGTTTTATGTAAGAAAAATGATATTAATTATGAAATTTCTTTATCTAGTGTTTCGCTTTGTTTTTTGGTAAATTTATTGTAGTGGTTGTTAGAAATTTTTGGACCACCCTATACAATATAAAAAGAAATACTTCCAACTAAAGCGTAATTAAGTCAATTCCTCTGGAAGATTAAAATGGGGAAGTTCCCTAAACAGCTGCTGTTCCTTATTCCGTTCAGTAGATTTGTTTTTGCTGTGAAGAAAGTAGGGAAAAATGTCACACTTACAAAACAGAGTTATGTCCACCTGTGCCGCACTTGCTCGCCTCACTAATGGGCCACGGCCCATCTGTTAAGGAACATATTTATTAACTGCTGACGAGATTATTTTTGTTGCGAAAAGTTTGCAGGTTCATTTTTATTTTTAAGGGAGAGAGAGAGAGAAAGAGAAAATGAAAAAATGAAGTTGGCGCTTGGAATGCAATTGCAAAGCGAAATGGGAAGGTTTGAAAAGTGTGGAGGAGTGGGGGGGGTGGAAGGATGGAACTGGAACAAGACAATTAACAGAGGGAATAAGGTAACAGTCACTGAGAATCGAATCAAGGAAGCTCCGGATATGAGTCAAGAATAAAACAGCTTAGTCATTGGAAGAAGCAGCTGTTACTTTGGATTCATTTGATTTAGTTATAACAAAGAGTGAAAATTAAAGATGAAAATTAGAGAAATTGCAATTTGTATGCACGCTAAAATACTTTATTCCTACATTCTGGAACGTACAATCTAGTGTTCTTAAAATTTCAAGGATAGTAGTTTTTTTTTTTTTTAATATTAATTGCAGCACAGGGGCTAAATGAAACGTGGAATCCAAGCCACATGAGCTGCAAGCAGGAAACGAACCCCGATCTCCTGCACCGAAAGGGCATATGCTGACCATTTAGCTACGAGGAATCAAAAATCATATTTATTATTGGATACTATATTATTTAAACAAATTCAGTTTTCGATCAATTATCATGCACGAATCGAAAAATTATTCAACGAGTGTTCCATAATTGAAAATTTAAAAAAGAAATAAAAACTTTCATAAATGAAAAATGAAATCTTTAAGTTTTACGTCCCACGCTTATGCTGTTTGGCTAAAGGAGACGGTGATAATGAGAAATGAATGAAATGGTGGAAGGAATAAAGTGGGAGGAAACGGGAGAACCCCTAGAAAAACCACGAGCACGGTGTTTGTCCACCACAAAGTCCACACGACGTGAGCTGGGATCAAACCAAGGACCCCAAGCACAGAAGGTGAACGCTCTACCACTGAGCCACCGCGGCCCCCTAAAACTTTTTAGTTTTAAAGTCCGATGATTATGTCCTTTAAGCTAAGGGAAACGGATTACTAATGCAATTGAATGATGATGGAAGAATTGGTGGAATGAGAATGTGGAAGGGAGCGGGAGTACCCCAAGAAAACCCAATTACACGATGTTGACCGCCATAAATTTACTTGGCCAGAAATACAAACCAGGGACCCCACACACTACCGGTAAGCCCTCAACGACTGAGCTACCGTACCATATTAGATTAGTTAGTAAGCTAACTTGTTTTTGTACAGCTCAACAGCAAAACTAGGAATACACGCCACACATTTCTTTGTCAATAATTATCGTTTTTTGCTAACCATCAGGACTAATTTTTTTCGTCCATTCGAAGAAATCGTAATAATGAGAAGAATTGTGAAAGGACAATATCCATGCCCTGAGCGGTAGGCATACGCACGAGACGATTCGAGACAGGATTTTCCTCACAAAATTCGAGTCGAGACACGGCTCTTCCAATAGAAAAATACACATTTTTCGAGTCGAGACATCACTTTTACAGCACATTTTCGAGACGAGACAGCCACAAATCCCTACTGAGCGGAACTTTAACCGCGATCTAGGTCGCTAAGTAAATGCATAAGGTCGCTTAACCATGCTTACCAACTAACCGATGTCCAGTGATCCTGACGGAAGTATTTCATCAGGGTGTGAATTACCGGAGAGTGAGTGATAAAAAAAAAAAAAAGCTCAATCACATTTTGATTCCACCAAAGAAAGTTACTGAAGCATTCCTTCCGGGAATGATTGTTTCTCGTCCCCCCCAAACCATGTTTGATGATAAAAGAGAGGTCCGCTGTGGCTCAGTGGTATAGCGTTCACCTCTGGTGCGTGGGGTCCCTTGTTCGATCGCAACTCGTGACAAGTGAACTTTGTGGTGGACCAACACCATGTCCGTGGATTTTCTCGCGGTTCTCCCGTTTCCTCTTACTTTTCACCATTCCATTAATTTCTCATCATCACTGCCTCCTTTAGCCTAGCCGGCATAATCGTGGGACGTAAAACTTAAAAATTTCATATCATTTTTCTTAAAAGATGTAAACTATTTATTTTTGACTTCTCCATATACAATGTAATATACTTTGAGTCCTATATTGAAACATGTTCGGAAATGTTAGGAGTGGGTATTTCAGGCAATTAATTTAATTACTGTTTCTAAGTTCAACTAATTGTTCCTAATTTATAGTTTATTACTGCTGTCAGATAATCCTGCTGTGAATGTAGGAGGAGAAAAGGACATTTCACTCTGAATTATTGGACCTGCGGATCTCTATGACCTACGTCCTTAGTTCAACTCTCACAATATCATAATCTAAATCTCACACTGTATTTCATTGTTGTTCCTCAATTTCTTTAGAAGTACTGGAATGGTTTGTTTAAATATAAGTTGTGGTCGACTTCCATTCCCTTTCTATTATTGTGATT
Source organism: Thermobia domestica (assembly GCF_964235325.1). Lineage (NCBI taxonomy): Eukaryota > Metazoa > Arthropoda > Insecta > Zygentoma > Lepismatidae > Thermobia > Thermobia domestica. The sequence goes on along the minus strand of NC_137455.1, from coordinate 377,773,386 downwards.
CCAGAGTAAATTACCTTCACAGGCTGTGTCTAAAAGTATATTAAACAGGTAACAACAATACATGCAGCTATTTTTACAAGTATAGTATAAAAGCCACTTTTTTTCCATCCTTCATTACAGACACTGGCCATGGTCCAAAACGAACACGACAGACCTACACCCGTTTCCAAACACTAGAACTGGAGAAAGAGTTTCATTTCAACAAATATTTGACCCGCAGGCGACGGATAGAGATTGCTCACTCACTTGGCCTGTCCGAACGACAGATCAAAATCTGGTTTCAAAACAGGCGGATGAAGGCGAAGAAAGAGAACAAAATGCACCCGCAGCCGGTGAGTAATGGAACAGAAGAGGATATCTTGGAGAAAGGTATGGCGACGACACCTCCCGATGCACAGGTATTTGATAAAGACGTTATTAAAATGCAGAATCAGATACACATTCCTTTCGCTGGCATTAAGCCAGAAAATCTGCAATTTCCAACGATAAAGGAAGAATTTCAACACCAAACTGATATCAGCATATGTAGTAGTGACACGTGAGTAAACCGTACACAGTATTGTTCCTGAATTGTAACTTATGATCAAAATATTGTGGTAGCTATTACTTAATACAGCTTTAAAAAAAGAACGTAAATTGAGAGCAGCGTGTATATATAGGTCTACGGATATTTGTATTGTGTTCAAGAAGTAAGCTGCAAAGTGTACATTGTAAAAGGAGACATGTTTTAAAGACCTAATCACTGCGAAATTAATATACCGCTAGTTTTATAGTAATTATGTGATATCTTCAAATAGATAAAAGATAATAGAAATGTGGAACAAGAACGCCCTAGACAATATTATTTTGCGTGAGGTACCGTTATCACAAGTCACCTAGTGGCTTTCCGTTTTCATCTGTTTAGAAACGCGAAAATAAATGCCGATTTTCAAAATGGCTCGAAATCGAAAGCAGATAAGTGAGTCGTGATAACGATATCTTATGTAAAATAATATTGTCTAGCGCGTTCTTTTTCCACATTTCAATTATTTATTTATTTATTTATTGAACAAATTCCCAGATACAGCATAACTTTGCCATTTTACACAGGGACATGCTAACAAAAGAAAGAAAAAAAAGATAACAATAACAACAACCTAGAAAAAAGAATGTAAGAGTAAAACTATTCCGTCAAAGCTCGTTTAATTGTTCTTTCAAACACTGGGTAGCTCGAAAAAATGTCCACATCAGTTGTTACTTGATTATAACAGTTTGGTATTCTATAAAAAAGAGACCTCTGTATAACAGCCAACCTAGGACGGGCAAGATGGAATAGGTGGGTATTCCGAGTGATGCGGGAAGGGACACGTAAGGATAGTTCCTGAAGTAATATTTCCGATCTTAAGCTTCCATTAACTATTTTATGTAGATATTTCAGGTCAGAGATAATTCTGCGTATTTCAGGAGTCTACGCAGATCTTTTATCTTTTATGTATTTGAAGATATCACGTAGTAACTGTAAAATTAGCAGTATTTTAATTTCGCCGTGATGGGGCCTCTTAAGGCGGCCAGTATTCTTTCCATACAATATATCCAAGTTATACAATGAAATTTATCACGGTTCAAGCATTCAATCTATATAAAATAAATCTAACTTAACGGATTTAAAATTTCCGAATTTAGGACACAAATAAGTTGCCGTAAACTTCACGGAGCAATAACATGTACTAATATAATTTCTGTTTCTACAAATATATGTTCAAATTAAGGAGTCGTCCATGTTTCAGAAATGGCCAACTTAACGGGTTTTAGTATACAAATGACCAACTTACGGCTAAATTAATAAAGCGGTCAGCTTAATCAAGTGGCTAATTTAGAACATTTCAATGTGAAATAAACACTGTTAAATTAGCCACCTACGGGTATTTTATTTAACTGGCAGCTTACATATAGAACCATTAAAATACTTTCATGTATTATTACTACTCCACAGTGTGGCTTCTTCTCTAGTCGGACACTATATGTACAAAGAGTTGCAAACTTATACAGGTTTCACTGTATTGCGCTGTAAAATTACAACTATTCGGTGTCAAATATTCTATCCATATCATTATTGAATTACAGTCACATGTAAGACCAAGAATAAGGTTGCTGCTAAGAAAAATATATATTCACAAACGTTGATGAATCCTTGTTCATTTTAATATTAATGACGTTTTTCGTTTTATGTATAATTATGATTTAACAGTGATATGATGACAGAACGTTTGGCAGTAACTCGTTAAAGATTAACTGTAATATCGTGTAGTGTAGAAGAGTTTATAAGAAAATAATTTTGTGCAAAAATTGTGATCTATTTTATTGAGATGTGGGATATTTAATAGAAAAAAGAAAATCTTAAGCTAAAATTGAGGAGATTAGAAAAACAGATGCATTAAAATTTTTAAATTAATTTTCTTAAATACATATCTATAGCTTGTAACGACAAAAGTTTAATTTTACCGATATGACGTCTCTCAAGAGCCGCCTCTAAAATTGTTAATATAACATGACCAGTAACCTTCTGGTTTCTCCTACTAGCATAACTTTTTTTAATTTTTGGAATGCATGTTGCTATTTTTCCGATAAAGCAAGATTTAGTATAACTCAGACTTCCTTATGGATATTATTTATAGCTACATTAACAAGTTCATTCTTAGAATGTTCAGTGGTGGATCGTGTGGGACATCACATTGACAGAAATTTAAACTTTTAACGTTTCAAAAGAGTTTACCTATTATATACGATGTACGAAAATACATTGGCTTTATTTCTAATATTGTGCACAGAGCCTAAGAGCAGTTCTGCTGCATTCAGTATCGTACACATAATTTCGTCAAATGAGGATCAAATTCAATTTCATTTGCTTGTTTAGGACAAGCATGAGTAATTGTTTCTTTTTACATATCGTGCAGGCGGCTCAGTGGTAGATCGCTTTTCTCTGCTGCGTGAAGTTCCTGTTCATGTCTCAGGCCAGGGACGCACGCAGGGGGTGGGTCCTGGGGGTCCGGCCCCCCTTGAAATTTCGACTTTTGTGTAAATTTAGCCTTATTTTAGGGGCAATTTTAGGAATTTTAATATAAAATACCTTCATATTTAGTTTGGACCCTCCCGAAATAAATTCCTGGGTACGCTCCTGCCTCCGGCCAATTAAGTTTGTGGTGCACAACATCAAGTCCGTGCGTTTTCTCGCGATACTTCCGTTTCTCCCACATTCCCATTCCACTAACGCTTCCGTAACCATTCACTTGTCTTAATCGTAGTTTTCCTTAGCTTAAAAGTCATATTCGTGGGACTTTGAACTGAAATGTTTCATTTACATATCATCCTACTCAAGGGATTTAAGTTAATCCACAAGTCCCAGCACTGAATGCATTCGACATTTATTTGGATGAACAAACAACGAAAACGAGTAAACAAAGCGTCAACAAGATGTTGCCTACTATGGTATATAGCGACACCAAAAAACAGTATTGACGTTTGAAATCTTAAGATCTCCAGGAAGAACCTTTACTGACAACTGTACCAAAACTCAAACTTTCTATCGTTACTTTCATGGCCAGCTATAGTGCTGCCAAAATGTCTTGAGCCGTGACAAAAATGCGAACTAAAGGCCACACCCACGACACACCCACGCGTTGAGCCAATTAGGGTTGAGCTGTGGCTAAGCGAGAGAGCCTTAGTGGAAGAGAGTGGAATTCCTTCAGCCGATAGCAGCGCCTGGAACGGAAGACTAGGTGGTATATCTTAGGTCAGGTTTTAATTGGATGATATGTAGTCAATGCAAATTCTTCTGTTTTTTTTTTTTTTAATTTCTGACCCAAATGACCCTACCCCTTATTTTTAAGTAGTTCTCCAACCGCTTTACTTACCTACATCATCACCAAAAATTCTCTCCGCTGCTTTTATGAGATTAGTGTTCCTCACGAGATGAGAAATAAAGTTTACTCCTTTCGTCCCGTAAGTTTTGTAGAAGTCTTGTCTCGTCTCACTTCTTGAAGAATAATTTTGTCTCGTCTCGTTTCGTTCAGTAAATTTATGCCCTGATATTTTTTCTCTTAATTTCATCTACAAGTTATCAGAATCCGTCCGCGTCACGAGAGGTTCACAAAAGGTGTGGTATAACGACACTTAAACCAAATTAATTACTGAAGTATATTGTGCAATTACTTGCGTATCTTTAAACGTTGATAAATACTCTTCATTATGTTCGTACAACCGCCTTATCGATTTATTGCTTCTATACTAAGAATCATGTAACACTGAAACAAGTATTTGAGGTCTAGTGTTACCTGTGAAATGTCTCGTCTACTTTCGAATATAAAAAAGTATTTCTCGTCTCGTAGACAACAGTACTGAAAGCTAGCGCGTGTGGCTTTGGTGCTTGGGGTCCTGGGTTCGATTCCCAGTGGAAGAGCATTGAAATTTAAATCCATTATGGTAGTTCGGATTTCACGTTAAAACTGTAGCTCCACGTCTCATATAGCCCCCATGTTGAAAGGGATACCAAACTTAAATCCAACTGGAGCTCTTCCGTGGCTAAGTGGTTAGCGTACGCGCCTTTGGCGCGGGAGACCCGGGTTCGATTCCCGGTGGAAGTTCATGTGGTTCGGATTCCACGTTAGTCAGTAGGTCCACGTCTCATATAGCCTCGCTGCTGAAAAGGGGCGTTAAACTCAAAATCAACTCAAATCATCAAATCCAACTGATCATCACCAAAAAAATGTGCTTTGCTGAGAATCGAACTTGAGACTACATTCGTCAAACGTTCAATAGGAAAGTAATTTACTTAATGAACTGAACATTGAAGTAGCAAAATTTTACCGTTTGCTGAGCATTGTAAAAATAGCAGAATTTTAATGAGCCGGTCTTGGATGCGATCTCCGCTGAGATGAGAGGTTTCTCGGCTAGAGGATACCGAACAGTAGAATTCCTGAAATCTAACGTAAGAGAAATCAATTTCATGCTTAGTGAAAATCAGATCTTTTAAGTGAAGGTCAGAATGAAATATTTCTTGAAGTTAGGGACTTGTGTCAATTAACTCCGTTCCCTAACTAGTTTTATTCATTTATTTACTGGAAGGAAATTAAGTTAATTTTGAGTTTAACGTCCCTTTCAGCAGCGAGGCTATATGAGACGGGACCTACTGATTAACGTGGAATCCGAACCACATGAGCTTCCGACGGGAATCGAAACCGGGTCTCCTACGACAAAAACGCGTACGCTAACCGCTTAGACACGAAGGAGCTCTTGGAACGAAATTCCTAGAACATATCTTTGAAGGTAAGGTTTCTGGCGTATAAGACGGGAAAGCCAGAAATAATAGTAGCAAGGTCAGATGTACTGACCACACATTGTACAACTAAAAGCCGTTTGGCAGTACATACCCGCTAGTGAGATGAAACGTCAAGGAATTCAGCATTTGGTATTGGAAGAATATTTGTTTGTTTCAGTGTTTCTATAAACTTTGAAGTTCGTGGAAAATTCCTCAATCGCACAAAGTTGTATACTTCACAGATGTATCAAATTCAGGTGAAGGTCACATATGTCCTACATTTCTTCCATATGGCAACATATAAAAGAATACCTGGAAACTAGCCACGTACTAAAGTGATCAGGCGGTTGTAAAAGTTTCTGAAAATAAATCTTCTACCTTTTTATTGAAACTGGAAAGGTAAAAAGACCCGTTCTTCAGGTCTTTCGGAATACTCTTCCATGAAAACAACAGAACGATACATAGAAAAAAGATGGGCTTTCATAATAATGCAACAAATAAGAAATGGACAACGTTTTTAAGAATACAAAACGGCCAAAAATACACAGTACACCTTTCCTTTCGCACCTGTATCCCGTTAACAAATACTAAAGTGCTTCTTGCCCCTTCTTGAAGTACTGAAACTGATGCTACGTACAAAGGGTTAAATAAAAACAGTGAAAAGAAGGGGAGATATTTTTGCAAAGTTTTATTGCTTGATTTATGGATACGTGTTTTTCACCTTTTACAAGGGAATTTTTCAAGGTAAAAATGGACAAAGAAAATATTTTGACACACTGCAGTAAATTTTGAAATCAGTTCTGCTGTTTTCACTTTTCTACCTGTTTTCGAAGTCCTCTTTTAAAAGAAATAGAGAATAGACCAAGAAACTTTCACTTGGAAGCAAGTGTTAGTAAGTTCACGCTTTAAAAATTTTAAAAATCTAGAAATACTGTATGTATTCGAAACGTACATACGAGAAACGCATCACTCTAATATACGGACATGGAAAAAATTCCGCTCTAAGATGTATCCAATTCGTTAAGTAACTTTTGCGCTTCTAATTCTTTACCACATTTTATTAAATTTTCTTTCTCCCCCGCTCTATGCAATTTTTCTTTGTAAACGCGCGCCGGCCGCACTGTTTGTCCCTTGCCCTTAGCGTAGTGAGCCAGGTGTTTCGTTTTGACTTTATTTTCTCCGCCGAGCAAAGCCGAACTGCTCCGATTGACCGAGCAAACCCGATAGGCTGTTGATCTCAACATGGCCGCCAGCGTCTTCTCACAGACAGAGCCAAGTCACCTGAAAACATCAACGAAATGTCTAAAAGGTAGGCTTTTTCCTTTATATTTTACTCTGATAATCAATACTAATTATCTTTACATAATTTTGATGGTATCAGAATGTTTGTTTTGTGCTTAAAAGATAGTGAAGCTACATGAAACAAGTCAATCATGTAAACACAATGTTTATATTGTTGAAAATGGCGCCTGGCTTTCTTACCGGTAATTTTAACGAAATTCCTTTTTAAACGTCTGCTTTTCATAGAAGTTTTAATTACTAATTTTTACTAAAACCCTGAGGAAACCACAACTAACTTTGATGTAGAAATAATCCAATAGGTTTTCGTATAAATTAGTTTCGTAATTCTGTACTTCATGCTTTCTTGTTTACCTAACATTAAATGCGATTTTAAGCCTCGATTTTGCTGTTAGTACTCTCTACGAAGTGCTAGAAACCTAAGAAAAATATTCCCCAATAGACTAGGCATAATTTAAGTTTGATTTTCTATGAGATTTTTAATTAATTAATTGTTTTGATTGCCTTGTACCGGTAGCACTGCTTGAAAATTGTTGGATTAGGTTAATTGTATACACAATATAATTCAAAAGAGTTTCGTTAAGTTAAATAAAATTACGATATTGTCCAAACAATTTACAGATTTGAAAATTACGTACGTACGTGACTTGAATATCAATGTACTTTCGGAATTTATTAGGAGTAATGGTAGATGGTTTGTGCTGCTTGAAATTAGAAGTTTTTAAAATTTATTATGGTCGTCAATATTCCGTACTATTCGTTCATAGTAACTTCAATTACTTTCTCGTACCATTTAAAAGTAGTAAAGAGTAGAGTTTATGGCAAATAATTGGTTACAAAATTTGATAGAACACTGTGAAATTTTACTCAACATTATAACCGGTCACTGGTAAAGTTTGGTATATTGAATTGTGATGAAGCGTGAAGTAAAGGGTATTGCTGGTATTATAATAAAGTTCGATTTTTCTTTATTATTAATGAATGTGAATTTAAAATCAACCGAAAAATTCGTAATTTTAAATTCGTTGTAATTTAACAATAGTATAATAGCAGCGCATTTGTCAATAGTTCGTTATTTTTTAAATAAAATAAAATATATATGTAAAAATACGAGTATAACAACATTCTTTTATTCTAAGAGAAATAAAAATACACAAAGATTAATCTACTATCAATTAAACCAAATTTTCAGCCAAATAAAACATTAATTTCAAATTATATTCAGAAGTGTTTTAGGCCTAGCACTTAACAAGAATATATACATTCCATTTTTCTTTTCAAGAATAAGCTATATAATAAAGCATTGTTAGTGTATAGTACAAATAAAAATGAAAATAGATAATATTAATAAAAATACTGCATTCGAGTAGGCCTACAACAGTCACAGATATACTATATATATATATATATATATATATATATATATATATATATATATATATATATATATATATATATATATATATATATATATAAAGCAGATTGAATAACATATAAAGGCTTACAAAAATAATACCGGTAGGAAAGTCAGTTGAAACATCAACGAAATGTCTAAAAGGTAGGCTTTTTCCTTTATGTTTCACTCTGATAATCAATACTAATTATATTTACATAATATTGATGTTATGAGAATGTTTATTTTGTGCTCGAAAGGTAGTAAAACTACATAAAAACAAGTCAATAATGTAAACATAGTGGTTATATTGTGTTGGAAAATGGCGCCTGAATGGTAATTTTAACGAAAATTCTGTTTAAATTCGTGCTTTTCGTAGTTTTAATTATTGAATTCTTCTCAAAACCGCGAAGAAAGCATATATATTACATACTTAGGTGTATGAATTAATGGACGTGCATGCGTTCGAATTAGGATATAGGCTTATGAAAATGACAAAAACAAAGCATCAGAAACAGTAGAAAATGTAGTTCGTAAGGATACTTGTTCATGAATATAAGAAAGAAGTTATTCTGAAATCATAAATATACTGTGTCTAAACATGTACCTTATTTACAGTATACACTGTACATATTAAGCAGAAATAATTAACTACTGATCTTCTTGTGTCATATATTCCAATATTTTATTAAATACTTCTATGTAGATTCTATGCTATCATCCAGTGCCGTCCCGTTCAAAATCAGCGCCTGGGGCTAGAGTATACGACGGCGCCCTCGTACATCTGATCCAAGCAATTTTTCCTTTTTTATCCTGAATTTTGCGCCCCCTTACTTTGGCGCCCGGGGCCGTCGCCCCGCTCACCCTTTCCACGGCACACTACTGCTATTATCTAACCTTTTCAAATTTATTCTGTTTATAGATATTTCGGTATTACTTGTTTGTGTGATATAATACACACAGAAGTAAATAAACTCTTAGTCTTAAATAAATTAATCATTTGTTTTAAGAGCCTGACACACTAAAAATGATACAAAATTTACCATTTTTCTTTTGCTTGTTTTTCATAAATGAAAGGAGATAACGAAATGCAACTTATCACAATCATAGACAATGTTATTCTACAATAGAAAATATGAGGAGTTTTCAGTGTTGCCATTCATAGAAATTACATTGTTGCGAAAATAACAATTCCCCCAAATCTAAGTTACGGTATCGATTAGAGGGACGAACTCAACTCCATTTGATTACGTATCATATTGTTTTAGAATCCTGTGAACTACATTTTAAATAACGTTATTTTTTAATTGTTATAACTGTATGTTAAAACTATTTTGTTTATTACAATCTAAATACAACTATTATTTAAAAACTAGTTCATAGGATTCCATGATAACATGATACGTAATCAAATGCAGTTGAGTTTGTTCCTCTAGTCGCTTCCTTAACTTAGATTTTGGCGGAAATGTTATTCTGGCAACACTATAATTTTTATGGATAGCAACACTGAAAATTCTTCAGGTTCATATTTTCTGTTGTAGAATAACATTATCTACGATTGTGACAAGTTGCATTTTATTATCTCCTTTCACTTACGAAAACAAGCGAAAAAAATGGTAAATTTTGTATTATTTTTAGTGTCAGGCTCTTAAAGTTACTAAGATATTCTCAGTGGCGAAATAAGCATTAAGAAGATGTTTGAAAATAACACTTGATTTTAAATGCTATCAAAATATAGAGTTAACACTTTCAAAAACGTATTTACCTACATTTTTGTATCGCGATATTTGTATATTTCTATACAAACAATATTAATTTATTTATTTGTATTTTGTAACCAGGGTGCTTAGAAAGTGGGGTCCGCCATTGAAATTTTAGAGAGGAGAGCTTGAAAAGAATAGGTAGAATATTAAAACCAGATAACAAACTTTATATTATTATTATTATTATTATTATTATTATTATTATTATTATTATTATTATTATTATTATTATTATTATTATTATTATTATTGAAACAAGAATATGGGTTAATCAAAGCTGACAGGAACCCATCCATAGTAATATGGTTAGCACGTGCCTTCGATTCCAAGAATACCCGGGTTCGATCGAGGCATCTCATATGATACGGATCTCATATTAAGCGCTAAGTTTCCGCCTCACATAGACTCGCTGCTGAAAAGGAACGTTAAACTTCAAATCAATCCATTAATCAAAGCTGATGAATCAATCAAGTCAGAGGCATTTAAACGGCGTGACAAACATCTTGGCATTTGAAGGCGGTGCTCCAAGTTCCCTTTAAATGCTGCTAGCAAATGAGAGGCCAGCGGTATTGCCACGTTTATTTTGTACACATCTACGTCTATCCTCTGTCAACCTGATCGCGCTGTAGTTCGTCTGCTTAGCCATAGCCACACCCCTTAGCACTTGGCAACATCGCCTCAGAGCTTGCGTTTTATTCGTTTAGCTGAAATGCCAAGATGTTTGTCACAGGCTTTAGTTGGCTTAAAATCAAGTATTACTTCGATGGGGGATATGTCAGGAGAGAATTTCGAGAGATGAGCCACGAATGGGAGGGAATTGACTTTTCTTACGTAATGTGGTGGATCTATGCTTAAAGCGTGTACGTATCTTTGGCGTATGTGTTCAATTTTCGGCAAGATCGCTTAATTTTAGTGTAGGACCATCGTTATGAAGCGATTCGAAAGCTATTTGAATTAAAAGATAATAAACTTTAATCTGAATTAACATCGATGAAAGCTGATATGCTGACCACTGAACTAAAAACCGACTGTTCGGCCGTAGCTCTTCATAGGCGCTGTAACGTCAAACAATTTTGTCTTAGTACATTTGTTGTTCATCCACTTTGGCAACGATGTGAATTTCCATTGTTAATAAGGGGGGTAGGGCTTTGCCAGAAAATGTGAAAATTCAGCAAGATATTTCATATACTTTACTATAGTAAGTAAGATTTCGGAGGGGCCTAAGCCCGGAAAATCCCCCTCTAAATACGCCACTGGATGTAGCGGATGAAATTGTGATGCTAAGCCTGGGTATACTTAGCATAATGATGGTATCTGTTACGCCTGGCATTACAGTAGTAGAACATCGTGTATTTTTCTTTGTGTGTATATCGTCCTGGTACTGGAAGAACTACCTAACTCCATCCATATGTTTTTGGAGTTAGTGATTTCTGCCAGAACATCGACGATTTTAAGTAGGCTAATTCTTTGTCACCGTTTTCGAGCATTACCGGTAATCCAAGCTGTTTCTGCCCGTACATCACATATCTAAACTAAATAAAGTTGTGCAATCTTACGATACACCGATCATTATTTAAAATATCGAAATCAAAAATATTACTGGTGGATATCTAATATTTCAATACTCAATATTTTTTCGAAATTTTCATACTCTATTAATTATTGTTTTCGATATCTTGATATATTTCGATATATTGATATTTCTATATTTTTTTAGCATTTTAATATTTAGTGTTTTTCGATATTTTAATATTTGTAGAAATTTGAACATCAAATATTTTGATATTTCGATAATTATATCAATCAAGTTTCGATATTTTATCGATATCAAATTCCGGATATTGCTCACAGTCAGCCCTAACCCTTGTTACACGTGGTTATGTATCAAGGTTACCCATGACGAACTGCCTAAATTCACTAGGTATGCCCCCCCCCCAAAAAAGGAACATTATATGGTTGTGATTTCTAAGTTACTCTGTGATTGTAACCCCCCGCTCTCCTTCGAGCCGCCACTGTTTGATTGATTAAAATATGATATTCTTGTATAAAATATAATTTGTTGTACACATTTTAAGTTTCTTGTTAGTTTCAAGGAGTTTTATCTCCCCCACCTAAAATTTAAACGGTGCCATTTACGTCATTTCTCATTGGTGGACACTCTTCCGATAGAATTGCGCATGAGACGAGACGAGACGAGACAGCTTCAACTCTTGTGTCGTGCGCAATACCTACCAGCGCATATTTCAATCAACTATTGTCAAAATCCTATTGCATGAAGTCTCCAGCTGTTTTCCTCAACTATCTTTTTTGGGAAATTCATTTTCATGTTCTTGCGTAATGCTTCTTGATTTCACCAGACCACCTTGTTTCAGGACATTTCCTAGGTCTCTTCGTATCTCGTGGTATCTGGTTAAGAAATGTTTTTGCTTATGCCCACCCTTTTTTTTTTACGGTAATATGATACCCACCCCTTGTGTTATCTTTCTTATTCCATGTTACTTATCTATTTTCGCGAGAAATAAGGGATGGGATACAATACTCTCCTCTCGGTCAAGGGACCACTATAGACCACCGGGTAAGACTTAGACTCTCTTGACGAAAATTGACGAAAATAAGCTCAATTAGAATTTCTTTTAGTCGTCAAATAAAACTGGGTTATTTTTTTTCTTTTCAGTTTTATATCTTATGCACTTGTACATCATATGGGTGACTCATTAATACTTACAGCAGCACTGTTTCTGAAATCAGGATTTTGGTTTTAGTAGACGAATCTGTTTTTCTAATTTCCTCATGAGTTATCAATGATTTTTCTGTATTTAGGATAAGTACACTCATGTCCAAAATTATTGTCGCATGTCTATAAATATGTTGTTGTAGGAATATAATTTGATAACGAATTCGCCCGGTATTTCTTATAATGTTAGTATGTGTATAATCGGCAAAGACATGTATGTGGCAAATTTCGTGTCAAAAGAGCAGTAAATAAGAACAATAAAACGAAAATAAAACTTTCTAGTTCATTTAGCAAAATTTGGTTTACTCATTCTAATTTTCGTATTTATAATTCTTTTGCTATGAAATTTACCACAAATATACATTTCCCGATTATACACATCGTATCAGTATTAAAAGTACGCTCCAAAATCATTATCAAATTATATTCTTACAAGAAGACAGTTATAGATATGCGACAATCATTTTGGACATGAATGTACATACAGTACGTAAATATTCCAGATAAGTACCCAAATGAAGTTTTTAAAAAAAGTTCCTATTTGATGAGTTGTGTTTAATAGAAGATATGATTACTATAGCAGTAACCATGTTTCCTAAAAAGGAAAAGTTCCTAAGGCAAGGTAGTCCCACTTAGATGTAACAAAGAAGTGCCAACATATGTCCTTGAAATGAATACGGGTAAAGAGTAAATATGTGCCAATATATAAATAAATAAGTAACAAATCTAACATTATGTATATTATTTTTATTATTGTGTATAGCTAGATATACCATTTATTAGTAGAATGTTATTGTCCAAATAGGTTAAGGAAAAGTTCGGAAAGTATATAGTGTATGTATATAGGATTTTTTTTAAAGAAAAGTATTTTGAAATGTGCATATATGGAGGGAAGCATATCAGATGGTTTGAATAGTGAGTAACAGGTGGCAGTTCCAAATTGGAACGCAATTTTTGAGTGGAGCAGTAGTGTTAAAATGGCGGCAGAAGTAGCTACCATCTCAGAACAGTTTCGAGTGATCTATGACCATTCACACAATGGGCGGCCCAGAAGTCGGTTTACAAGGCAAATTTGGCAATATTCGTATTTTATGTGTTACATGTACCAATACAGATTGTATGCTACAATCAACATTTGATTTTTCAAGATAGTCGTCAAGACAATCGAGGCATTTGTCTAACCGTGAGACTAGCTTATCGATGCCATTGATCCTGCGTTGCACAGCTCTTTTAACACATTCATCTTGAAATTCGTACCCACCAGGATGTTCTTTCAAGGCCGGGAGGAGATGACAATCACTGGGCGCTAGATCAGGGCTGTACGGTGCATGTACCACACACTTCTACCGAAACTGTAGCAGTAATTCCTGAGTGTCGGTAGCAGGGCATAGCAGCTACAGAAACACGATGCTATAGTTATATGCTGTCTAACGTACAAGGGCGTCCCAAAAATAAATTAACAAAACGTAAGTTTACAAGGCAGTGACGAAGCCAAAATAGTTGGTCAATTCTGCCTCAAGTCAGGATCCCAAATTTTACTAAAGTGGCATCGACAAACTCGTCTGACGGTTAGAGAAATACCTCAATCATCTTGGCAAGTATGTTGAAAAATAGTGTTCACTGTAGCACTAATGTGCATTGGTTTATGTATGTACAACATAAAGTATGAGTATTGTCAAATGTGCCTTATAAATGTACTTTTAGGACAATTGTCGTATATTGAGTCTAGCTATGGGTATCATCAACATGCTTCTGTCTGTACCGCTTCGGTGCATGTTCCCAATGAAGCCGCCATTTTTACATTTCTGCTCTGCCTTCTTGTTGCGTTCCATCTTCGTACTAACAAATATCGGCCCTTCCTCAACTATGACTAGTATTATTGCAAACTTCCAAAAGAATATCGCATTATTTGTAAGTTTTAGCGCACTTAGATTTTATCTCGCAAATTTAAGTTCCTAACCAATTACAATAAAATGAATTAACTGTTGAGTTTATATTATTAATGAAATAACGTGTTTGCAAGTGACAAAAAAAAATATTTATATTTTAAATGCCATTGTATTAAATTGAAATGTTCCAAATCATTGTGAAAACTGATTATTAGCATTTTTTTAAAATGTGATTAATAGAAGGTAACGTTACTATAGCACGCGATTCACATGTGCATCATAATTTTCAAATACACTTTTCAAGTGTTTCACGTCGAATTCTGAATAATTACGTTTTTCAAACTGTGGTTCTCGAGGTTTGCTCTTATGATCCATAAACTAAAAAGAACAGAAAAAATAAATTCAAATCACATATTATATAGCTGAGAATCTCAAACATAGTTTAGAAATTACATAATCAAGCGACTTCCAGTTATTCTCCAGGACTAACATTTATGAAATTTATTTAGCGTAACTACCAAATAAAAGATTCTTGTCTTCAACTGTTACACAAAATTAATTTGGTTTCATCTATTAATACAGTTATATAAAATTAAGGGAATGTTATTTAACAATACTTTGAACATATAAGTATACAGTAGAGTTCCGATAATCTGACACATTTGGGACTCGTTCAATGCCAGATTATCGAGAAAATTCCGGAATATTGGGCAGTGCCTGTTAGGATCGCTAAACGCTGAACTGTAAACTGAATACAGTTATTACATGGTGTTTCTCAGGAAATATCGTTTACCAGGAACAATAGAATAAACATTTTAACTCAAATACAACTAAAATTTAATTTTAATTATACATCGTACGTCATAAAGAAAGAAGGTGAAAAGAAAAATGTCCACCATTTTGTTCCTGAACCATCGGGCATTCCAAATCGTTTAATGGCGGACTAACGAAAAAGTCTACTGTGCTGGTGTTATCATATGGTCAAGACATTCAAAACAAAAATGATAAATTTGTTTTCGATGAGGACAAGAGTATTTTGGTCCGTAAGAATATTTTGCATTTGCGTGTATCAATCTAGATACGGGTTACCTGTGTTTAAAGTGAGCGTAAGAATCTTTTGTCCTTTACTCCATTTCTCTATTTAAGAAGAAGAAAAGAAAAGAAACGGAGGGTTGATATACGGAACTCATATAATTTTTTGATCAAACTTGGCATCGAGGTAGACCATGAATGGGTGAGTCAAGCAATTTCGTCATTTCCATTGAACACTTTAAGCGCAAGGTTCAAAATCTCACATTTTCGGTTCCAAACAGTACATCCGTTTCGTAAAGAAAGCATAGCACGGTTGTGTTTTACTTTACTTTCATATAAATACCTTTCATACCTTCTTATTTTTTGATCCATTTGCTCTTTCAAGATCCTTCTTTAAGAAATATACACAAAAATTGCAATTCCTTCTTTCATTATAATGTTTTAAAAATCAACTCAAAACATGACCATTCTCAGGTTCCAGATGTAGCTCATGTTTTTAGAACCTATCGGAAACAAATGATGTCAGAAAGATGGGCGGAAATACGTCACGCTTTACTCATCCATTGCTTAGTACACATGCGAAATATTTTTTCTGTACAGACCCTTCGGTTACTGAATCAAAATTGGGATTTCAAATTTTTTTTTCAAAAAAAAAAATTAAAATCACTAAATTTTATTTCAAGCAATAATTAGAGGAGATTACGTAGAACCAGTGGTCGTTCGCGAGGGGAGGCACATCAGTCAAGAATTATGTACTATAGCTTCAAACTTCGAGGGGAGAAAGTTGCCTAGGGTTCTAATTGTTGTATACAAGAATTAGAATAGTGTTGTCAAAATTGTTCGAAAATTCGTTATTTTAATATTTTTATGTTATTCGAATATTCGATTTCAATATTCGAATTTTTAATAACACTAAATTTAGAACATCAGTTAGCACTTCTTTCGTTAACTTGAAGCAATACAAATTTAATATTTGCAGATGTGACTTTCCTCACGAGCCGCGCCTGCTCTGATAAACATTAATTTCAGGTTTAGCGTTTATGTATAAAATGTCAAGTAAATGGAAAGTTTACTGATAATAATAAAGACGCAAAAATCAACGAATGATTTTTTTTTTTCGTAACCGGGAACTATGTATATTCTCAATAATTCAGTTAAAACTCAAGAGATGGTTGCTAAAATTCAAAGTAAAGTATATAAATCTACTATCAAGGGAGATATTGTGTATTTTCCGTCAAGAGTTCCTTTGTTTCGTTCATTGTGAAAACACTATGGTTTTACACTTTAAAAACATATTTTTACTAATTTTATGCAATATAAGTAGAAAAGTTCTTTTCTCATACTAACAGTGAATGGAATTAAAGATATAACACCTATGTACATTGCTTGCATGCAAATATGGAGAATAAACCTGAGTTACAGAGTGTAGCGATTCAAAGTATTCCTTGAGTACACGTTATGCGTTAATTCAAATTATATTTTATTATATGCACTGTAACTAGTCAAATTAAGTATACGGAACAATTATTTTTGTATCTTACATATCCTATATTCTCTTACTTTGTATATATATATTCGGATACTTATATGTTTCCTTGGTATTCTGTGTATTGTAGCGAATTGTTAGTAACGAATGTGTTGTACAAATATTAATGTATAAGAAAAAAAAACTCAGAATAGAAGTTCTTGTATCTAAAATCGCAAAATGAGGGAAATATACTTCAATAAGAATATAGACATATGTTTTACTCAGGGAGTATTTACTTTACGTATATATGAACGTATAGTACAGTCGTATATCATATTTTTATACTTTTTCTGGTGCAAAAGTTGTATGTGGAAATGTATGTAGAAAATATATTTGCATATTTATGTAATAAACGTGAGATTTATTTTAAAATTATTCCGTTCTTTTTTTCTTGTACTTAATTTGTAAGTTTGTAAAGTCACTTTTTTTTTCACAGTTGTGCCTAGTGACTGTAGGGGTGGGAAATATATTATACCGGTATTCAATACATTACTATACGTTGAATAGACCTACTACATGTCCACCGTTGCTTGTTTCTTTCTTTCTTTCTTTTTTTTAAGCATTTGTGCTGTATTGCCGGACATATTGCACACGAAAATTGAAAAAAAAAAGTACCAAAATGTAGTAAATTAGATTAGATTAGACTAGGTTAGGTCACGTCGAGTTTACTCCTGTATTCCTGTACTGTACTCGCTTATTTTCAAACATTGTCCTAGATACATCAGCTGTGAGACATTTCAACACTACAAAGAATTAACACTAAAACAAAAAAGGATTTTCGAAAGTTGGGTTCTATAAGTTCTATTCCAGCATTCACTTAGTGAAAGTGACGCAATATCAATCAGGATAACTGGCCACAGAATTCAAACACGGACCCTCAGGTTGCGAAGATAATAATTGTCTACTGCTCTGCTTATAAGGTTTAGGAAAGGGATTGTTTTAAGGCCGCATTGAGAATTCTCACTTCCTAAGAGGGCCGCATATGATAATTTTGAATCTACTTAATTTTTCTGGTATTTTACAATTATTTGTTACGTTAGCAATGCACATGAAAATGTAAAAAACTATATTATACCTAGGTACATGTGTATAACACTATATTATTTGATATATGTAACTTCAAAATTATATAGTTTAGCATTTTTTTAAATGGGTCTAGAAGGCCGCATCGCACTTTGACTGAAGGCCTCAGGTTACCCACCCATAGTTTAGGGTATGATCCTTCAGATTTCTGCTCGTCCACGAAAAGTCATTGAGTCGATTTGCTCATACAAACAGCCAGAAGTTGTTACGAGTAAACCAGTCAAGTAACGTCAGTGTTTCCACTTCCATACTTGTGACAGCATATCGAGTAGTTTAAGTCTTATGCAAAACCTGTCACCAATCCCAAGTTCGCCCAATCCCTCTTGGAGGGAATTTTTTTCTTTCTAAAGAAGAAGAAATATACCTTTAAAATGTCGAAAAATATTAGACCCTAAAAGGTTGCTCAGAGAAGTTTAACGTCGAGCGACATTATTCAACTTATCACCAATGGTATGATAAGCTTGAATAAGCTTGAAGGAGGGAGAAGAGACCAAGTTGCTATAGAAATTGTAAAAAAAAAAAAAAAGGATTGTCACAAATGTAACTAATTACAGTTATTATTATTATTATAAATCATAAGTATTGTTTCTAAAATTCTCCTGATAGTTAAAGAAAGGCAGTAGAATTTTCAGATTTCTTTCAATGTGTAGAATTATGTTTCTCAAAATGTAGTCCGTGAACCATCGGTAAACCACAGCATCCTTCCGGTTGAACAATACGGAACATTATATGTAGAAGATTTAAATATAGAAATATTTCCAGTGATAATGTAATTTTGTTTTGCGAAATAGTGTATGAATGATTATTTTTTACTAGGTCAGGAATGATTATTTTTTTAACAGAAAATAGTAAAATATAACATTTGATTGTTTTAGGTTTTTAAAAGAATTTCTGAGATTTTTTTTTTTGTATCAAAATACTTACAATACTTAGTGGTAAGATAGCTATTGAAAAACAACTGACTATTGAAAAAAATAAAGAAAAAATCTTTAGCGTTCCACAATTATACAACTTAGACTAAAGGAGACGGATTAATGACTGTGAAATTAAATTTTTGTGTTGTCACTGTGAATCGAACCCAGAATACATGCATTAAAGACACGTAAGCCACTAAATCAGCGGGAAGGACTAAATTCAAATATATTATTTCTTCTAGATAATATAATATCCAGATATTATTTCTTTTCTCTGTATTTAAAATGGTAATTAAAAGTAAGAAAATAAATATTTCGACAATTTAGCATCTAGTTGGAAAAGGGAACAATTTCTGTAATACTGAAATTTTCGATTTTTTCTACAGACAAACTGCATGTGAGTATTCGTTGACATAGGGGGTAAAAGATCTGGTACAGTCCGCAGTAAAAAACCTGCAACATGAGCACGTAAGTTTATTGTGAAACGACGAAGTCTTTTCCTCTAAAATAAGTGTGCAGGGCAGGGGCGGATCCAGGACGGACTTATGGGGAGGCGGTGGGTACTTAGAGCTACTTTTAAGAGCGTCAAACTCTGGGATGGGTTTTATTTATATATAAAATTTAAAAAAAAAGTTTCCTCTTCTTAGGGGAGGGGCGATTGCCCCCCTGGATCCGCCCCTGGTGCAGGGGAGGACGCCGAGGTTTCTCCTGGCGTGATTTGTGCAACTTAGACGTTATGTTGATTCCCTGCGCTGGTGGGCGTAGTTTCATAATAAACTTACATGTTTATGTTGCAGGTTTCTTGCTGCGGACTGTACGTAAACTTCTAATTGGAATTAACCGAAAACATGTTTCAGCCTTTCCAAAATTTCGGCTCCTAAGGGAGAATCTCTAGTATATATTTTTTTTTTTATTCTTTTTTCAGAAAATGCTTAATCTGAGTATGCGCATAAGTTGGAAGCGTGAAATTCGATATAGAAATAAATAAAATAAAAAATGAGTAAAAATGTGTTGGAGCGTTTTCTGCAATTCCGCTTCTAAAAACGGGAAAGAGGGACAATTTCTGCAATATTCAAATTCTTGTTGTTACATTCATTTAAACTTTATTTTTCCCATGTGAAGAATGAGCACGTCTATTTGCTCTATAGGCATTCGTCTTTTGTTTACATGTTAAAATAAACATCTAACAGTCGTAGTCCATTTGGGGGTTATGTCCCCATTTGCTCTTCCCGTAGGTGATTAAGGGATACCATGATTAGGGCAAGTGAATGATGATGGAGGAATTGATGGAATGGTAATGTGGGAGGAAGCAGGAGTATTCCGAGAAGACTCATGAACACGATGTTGTCCACCACAAACTTACTTCGCCGGGGATCGAACTAGGGACCCCACACATTAAAGATAAGCGCTCTACCATCGTGCTCTTACTTCTTAAGTCTTCATCCCGACGAAATTAAAATACCGCTAATTTTACAGTAATTATGTGATATCTTCAAATAGATAAAAGATAATCGAAATGTGGAACAAGAGCGCCCTAGACAATATTATTTTACATGAGAAACCGTTATCACGACTCACTTATCTGCTTTCGATTTCGAGCCATTTTGAAAATCGGCATTTATTTTCGCGTTTCTAAACGGCTGAAAACGAAAAGCCACTAGGTGACTTGTGATAACGGTACCTCACGCAAAATAATATTGTCTAGGGCGCTCTTGTTCCATATTTCAATTATCTTTTATCTATTTGAAGATATCACATAATTACTCTAAAATTAGTGGTATTTTAATTTCGCCGGGATGAAGACTCTTAAGGTATTTGCTGCCAAGGGCGCCGATCCTGGGGGGAAGGGGGCCTCTGCCCCTTATGAATATATATTTTATATGTATTTTTATTATATATATATATATATATATATATATATATATATATATTATTACATGTATTTTTTTATGAATGCCCCTCCCCCCAAAGTTACAGAGAAATCGGCGCCCTTGGTTGCTGCCCATAGACAGTAATATTTTTTTCTGAAATTGTAAGAAAACTTAAAGGTGCGACTCGTACATGTATGAATACGGCTCAAAATCACGAGATGGTTTTCGGCTTGCCAGAATACGCATCTGCCGTGATAGTCAGCAGTATACGGTTATTATTATTTAAAAAAAAGTAAAAGAAACGAGAACTTGTCATTCATAAGAAGATTTGAAAAACGATTTTGCTGTTGTTGAATTGGGTGTCCCAAATGATAAGCTAGAAGAGATGATCTCGTTATAAGAGAGCATATATGTAGATAATTAGAAAACCACTGTTGTTGATGACGTAGGCAAAGAACAAAAAAAAATCGTCCAACAGACACGTAATTCTATCGACAACGCAGACGGAAGCTAGCATCCGTGAGAATAGCAATGAAGGGTAGCTTCTGTGGTTGTTAACACATGTCACATGACCGCTTCTGCTGCATATAATGAACTGTCTGGCATTGATCAGGAATGAATGTTGATTGGCCATGACACACACATATTGGAGGAGAATGAGAAGGGGTTCAGTTTCTCACATTAATAGCTTTCTTTGTCAAATTTGTTGTTACACAATCAGGCGACGATGCAGACAAGATGGAAATCACAATTATTAATTGCAATTTTGCAACCATTTAAAACTTTTTTTTTTTTTACAATCATTGTTTCAGTCATGTTTATACAATAATTAAAATGTTGCTCTTTCATCTGCCTGGGAAAGAAGTTAGGGGTTCGAGTTCTGGCCAGTACAGGCATTATTACTAAACTCAATGTAGCTTTGTGCAAGCAATACCGTTGATATTATAATAATGATTAATATCAAAATATCGTTAGAGCGGGGGGCCGCGGTGGCTCAGTGGTAGAGCCTTCACCTCTGGTGTTTGGGGTCCCGGGTTCGATCCCACCCCCGCCAAGTGAGCCTTGTGGTGGACGAACACCGTGTGCGAAAGTTTTCTCAGGGTTCTCCCGTTTCCTCCCACTTTTTCATTCATTTCTCATTATCACCGTCTCCTATAGCCTAACCGGCATAACCGCGGGACGTAAAACTCAAAGATTTCATTTCATTTCATATTTTCTTTAGAGCGGTCCCGGGTTCGATTCCGGGTGGGGACATGGGGCCGCGGTGGCTCAGTGGTAGAGCGTTCACCTTTGGTGCTTGGGGTTCCGGGTTCGATCCCAGTCCCCGCCAAGTGAACTTTGTGGTGGACAAACACTGTGCGTGGGTTTTCTCGGGGTACTCCCACTTTCTTTATTCCACCATTTTCATTCATTACTCATCATCACCGTCTCCTTTAGCCTAACCGGCATAACCGTGGGACGTAAAACTCAAAGATTTCATTTTTTTCCGGGTGGGGACATTCAGTCGAACAAGTGTAAAAGCTTTTTCGGCCCAGCCATCCTGAGCGAAGTTTTCCTCATTAACATCAGGAAAATGCTGGAATGGTACCTAACATACAAACCCCAGATCGTTTCTTTCCTTCCTCAATCCTTTCTTCCTTACGTTTCCTAGAAAAATAGTGTAGTTGCCGAAGGACGTCAACCCTCATATATGACGGGCTAGCGTGGCCATAGATGCTGAAAGTCGTAAAATCTAATCCCTAATCCTAATCCTCGTTTCCCGCTCGAACCAGCTAATTCTCTACATTCTTCTTCACACCCACATTTTCAAACTTAGGGTAGTTTTTCATAACTTTTGTATAATACCTGTGTTTCTGCCCAATACAGTACAATACTCGACAGGAAGCATTTTATGAGTCTTTTTCTCAACCCTTTATTCAAAGACCCACACAATAGACTTTCTTCCTCCTATAAAGGCTTCTTTCGCCATTCCTATCCTTGCTTTTATTTTACCTTCACATTTCATATCACTAATAATACTACCCAGGTATCGAAAACTGGCCACCTGTTCTGTATTCTCACCTTCTACTTCTATAGAATGTTCGATATTGACAAAGCGTTGTGAACTAGATGATATGATTTTCCATGTGATACCGTTATCACAACTCACCTATCTGTTTTCGATTTGTAACTGAAGATAGATTTAGCATTTTTTGCGGGTTCTGTAAATAGCGGTACACCAAAAACAAATAGGTCAATTGTGGTAAAGGTATCACATGCAAAATCATATTGTTAGTTCACTACGTTTGTGCTTTTCCAATATTTTTTATTTGTTTTGAAGATATTGCAGAAAAACTCTAAAATTAGCGGTAGTTTAATTTCGCTGTAGTGAAGACACTTAAGGTATAGCAAAGTTCAGTATTGAGATCCAGAAGTAACTATGATTGGAGCCAATAGGGTACGTTTGGTGCACAAAGGATTTTTTTTTTTTTTAAATTATATTTTGGACATATTTTATCTTTAAGATTTGTACGTAAAGCTTCTTTCAGAGTTTAAAAAGATTCATGTTCACATATTGTAAAAAACTCTTAATGTAAAAAACCGTGTTAACTTTTCCATGTAGTTAAACGTACCTTTACTTTGTTCACTTTTATCACAATTTTGGTGATAGGACTTGATTTCTTTCTGCTCCTCCGAGCGATTCATGTCTCAGCAATCACTTTTGGGCCGAAATGGACGAAATGTCATCATTTTCTGGTATCGTGGACATAATATCCATAAAATACATATAATATTACACTTCATTCTGTAAAAAAAAAAAAAAAAAAAAGAAAAAAAAGTAATTTTAAAGTGCATATTTTGAGCGTTTTCAGCTTTTAGGTCCTTTTTTTTTCGATTTTAGGTATTTTTGGGGCATTTTCACTTTTTCGGCTATTTTTTTCGTCATTTTTGGTAAGCTGCGGTAATTTTTCATTATTAATGTTTTCTAATTATTTTAATTTTCGTAATGTGCTACATACTTTGCACCGAGATAAACACATTTTTTTCCCATAAGATGGCAATTTATAATCAAAATAAAAAGAATCTGAACTACAGATATTACTCGTTGTTCCTATATTGTCAGGACAGTGATGTACTGCAACCGAATGTGTAAAGTGAGAGGGAAAAAATTGAATTTTCATTTTCAATTAATATTTTTAAAAATTCATTTGTATTTGTATAATATTTTTTAAAAATAATTTCTGACTGTTAAATTTGTTACTTTTTGGATCAAAAGATCCAATATATTTTAATCAAAAATTTTCTTGTACGCCGTCTGGAGAACTACATATAGTGCAGCCAAACCCAAACTATCACTTAACTCAGTATGATGTACTTATTTCATAAAAAGATACGAAAACTCGATTTAAGGACCGCTCAAAAATTCTGTGCCCCCTGATCCAGAAACTAATTATTGGCTAAGATCACAATCTTTTGTTGTTGTTGTTGTTGTTGTTGTTGTTGTTGTTCTTTCCTAAATTCCTTGTTTGACGGTCTCTTTTGGAGCAAAGAAGCAACCTGCCTAGAAAGTCCTTACCCTCCGAATGTGTCCCTGATTTTTTCTTTCGGGTTTTGCATATACAGTTAGTTTAATTCTAAACAATAGTTATCCTTGTAGTGAGGTGCCAGACACGGAAACGCACCATTTTACATAGTAGACCAAGATGCGGGAAATTAGTGTATTTTACGCTGAATAACTTAACTATATTTGCCTTATTCATTAAATTGTTGTAATTTTATATTTTGTTTGGCTATTTTTATGCAAAAGCAAACTTACATATTTGAACTGAACAAATTGCGTCACTTTTTTCTGGTATCGCGGACACGATGCCCGTCATCTGGTATCTTTCTTTAGTTCTTTTACGCGGTGGCTCAATGGTAGAGCGTTCACCTCTGGTGCTTGAGGTCCCGGGTTCGATCCCAGCCCCCGCCAAGTGATCTTTGGGGTGGACAAACACCGTGTGTGTGGGTTTCCTCGGGATTTCCTCCCACTTTCTTCATTCCACTATTTCAGGCATTTCTCATCATCACTGTCTCCTTTAGCCTCACTGGCATAATCGTGGGACGTAAAACTCAAAGATTTCAATTTTTTTAGTTCTTTTAAAATTACGATTATAAATTTAATAGTCATTTCTCACAATTTTAGGTCATTTTTTACTGCTTTTTAGGAGAGGCTTTGTGGCTCAGTGGTAGAGTGCTTACCTTGGTGCGTGAGATCTCTGGTTCGATCCCGTCCAAGTAAGTTTGTGGTGGACAACATCTTATCATCATCGCGTGGGTTTTCTCGCATCATCATTCACTTGCCTCAATCACCCGTCTGATTTAGCCTAAAAAGCACAAACGTTGGACGTTAAACTGAAAGATTTGATTTCATGTTTTTAGGGCATTTTATAGGTAATGTATTATTTCTTTTAGGTCATGAACTCATGAACAGCCCTCTAATGATCAAATTCCTTCGCTGGCCGTAACCTTGAGAAACTTTTCTTTGGTCAGCACAAGAAAGGCCAATAGTTTCCTCACAAACCTCATGATGCTGAGGCAATTCCGAGAATCAAATCCCAACCACACTCAGCATGTATTCATACAAAATACTACTTTTAATTCGTAGGTCTTAAGAGGTCTCATATCCCAGCGAAATTAAAATACCTGTAATTTTACAGTAATTATGTGATATCTTCAAATAGATAAGAGATAATTGAAATGTGGAACAAGAGCGCCCTAGACAATATTATTTTGCGTGAGATATCGTTATCACAAGTCACCTAGTAGTGGCTTTCCGTTTTCAGCCGTTTAGAAACGGGAAAATAAATGCCGATTTTCAAAATGGCACGAAATCGAAAGCAGATAAGTGAGTCGTGATAACGGTATCTCATGTAAAATGATATTGTCTAGGGCGCTCTTGTTCCACATTTCAATTATCTTTTATCCATTTGAAGATATCACATAATTACTGTAAATTTAGCGTTATTTTAATTTCGTTGGGATGAGGCCTCTTAACTGTATGAACATTGACCAAAAAAAAAAAAAAACCTCAGAACCACTGATATTCAGGGTATATAACAATCGAAGGCGTTAATTATGGTAGGTCAGTGTGGAATATTACAAGTACTTTTAGAGCGCATGCGTATATACAGAAATGAGTCATTGGGCTGTTTTTAACATATTCTATTCAGTGGCCACGCGTGACGAGGGGTTTTGGGGGTGACAACTATTGGGCGTTCGGTCTAAGTATTGTGGATTAAGCATCGAAGGGGAACAAAAGAGATTGGCTACTATCGATAAGGGAACGAACCGACAGAAAGAAACGAAGGTTCCACAGAAAAAAAAAGAAACTATCAGCGAAAATCCGTCTTTGTGTGGGTAGAGCGTTTGAATGCAGCTGGACAATAGTGAAGTGACACCCAGGGACCGCCTGCGGATTGTCCCACAGATGCTGCATAAATGAGATATCAGTTTCATTTCGTCGCAGTGTAGCCAAAGCCTCTTGCATTGTTTATCGGAGGGTCTCACGTCAATAGAAATTAGATAATTCCATTTCTTTAGGTCGCGTCTTCTCGAGGGGAAAGTCCTATGGGTAAAGCTTTACAGTGTCCAATTGTAGATATTGGGAACCGATAAATCGAAATGCTGAAGAAATCAAAATGGAGGTCCATGTCTTCTACAGTTTCTCGGGAAAATGTGTTAAACTGCAATCAAATAAGAGCTTTCAAGTGGCTATAAGCTGAACGTATGCGTCATTCATGCAGCAGATCCGGGTTCGATTCTAGGTGAAGCTCACGTGGTTCGGATTTCAAGTTAAGCTGCTGCTGAACTGAACTTTAAACTCCAAATTACGTACAACCAAACTAAGTTATTTTATCATTCCTCCATATACCTTATTGGTAGAGTAACAAATTAAACACAGTTCTGACCAGAGCAGAATGAAATATATTAAAAACTATATTAAAAACTTGAAATGAAATATATTAAAATGAACTAATGAAAAACTATATTAAAATGAAATATATTAAAAACTTACAATGTGTTACAGTTTCAAGGAGTGTTTGTGTCTGATGAAGAGGACGTTAGGTCCTTGAAACTGTAACACATTGTAAGTATAGTTTTTAATATATTTTATTCTGCTCTGGTCAGAACTGTTTTTTATTTGTTACCTTATTGGTGTATGTAAAAATTTTATAAAGTCCAATTAATAATATAACCTAAGAAGTTTCCTAATTTTCTAGTATAATACTTATGAAATCCTTTACAAAATAATATTTTATAAACTATTATTCACTATTTAGTAGTTTTTTTTTAAGTGCATGATGTCCTAATTGATTTAACTCCAAAGTCTGTGGACAAAACGCATGACGTAGTAATTGATTTCAAGAAAGTAAACATTGTCTTACTTGATTTAACACTAATGTGCATGACGTAATTGATTTAAAGCCGAAGCGTATAATGTCATAATTGATTTAATATCGAAGTATATGATGTAATAATTGATTTAACGTCTAAGTATATGATGTAATAATTATTTTAAAGGTATCATAATTGATTTAATTTATTAAAAGATTTCATAATTGATTTAACACCAAAGAATATGATGTAATAATCGATATAAAGATATCATGATTGATTTAACGCCGTAGTATGTAATGTAATAATTGAATTAAAGTCAAAGTGCATAATGTCTGTGATATATCAGCAAAGTGCAAGGTTTCATTATTGATTTAAAAACAAAGAACATAACGTCATAATTAATTCAGCACCAAAAGCGTGTGTTATAATAATGAACCTAACCTTAAGTGCCTGGTATAGGAGATTTTTTTAAATAATATTTTTTAGAGCCAATTCCACAAAAATAACTTTTTCAGTAAAAGTACTTCTTAAATAAAACAAAATGACTTTTGTACTCTTGTTGTTGTTGTTTTTTTTTTTTTTTTTAAAAAAAAAACAACTTAAAACGTTGATTAGTGGGAGTTTAATTTCACTTGAATTCAACGATTAATCTACCCGAAATCTGGTTCTTGCCAATTCACCTAGTATTTAACCTAGACATGTCAATCTACTGTCAGTAGAGAAGGAAGAGGGTGGCCAGTTTCGATCTCTGTTTTTTAGTAGTGTTGCTAAAATTATTGGAATAATTGATCAAAGCGAAGTAGCTCAAGTGGTAGAGAGTTGGCTTCGCGTTCGGGAGGTCATGGGTTCGATTCCCGCTGCTGACCATCCTGACTGAGGTTTTCCAGGGTTTCTCCCAATCCTTCCAGCCAAATGCCGGGATGGTACCTCCTAAAACAAATCCTAGCCGATACCTTCCCAAATCCTTTCCATTGTTGTTGTTGTTGTTGTGAGATATGCAGTATAAAATGGCCCCTGAGCTGTGTCTGGTGATTGTTAAATAAATAAATAATTTGAGTCAGAATAGTCATTTGAAGAATTATAGAAACAGTCGTTATTCAAACAATTTATATTCGAATAATTTTTGAGCAGTGAATCGTTATTTGAATTATTTTTGAACAGTTGATCGTTACTCGAATAAGTTTTGAACAGTTGTTCATTACTCGAAGAATTTTTAAACAGTTGACCGTCACTAGAATAATTTTTGAATAATTGATCCTTTTTTGGAATAATTTTTGAACAGTTGATCGTTTTGCGAAAACTTCTTCAACAGTTGATTGATATTAACAATAATTTTTGAACAGTTTATTGTTACTTGAATAATTTTTGAACAACAGATCGTCATTCGAATACTTTTTGAACAGTTGATAGTTATTCGATTAATTTTTGAACAATTGGTCGTTATTTGAAAATTTTTGAACAATAATTTTTCAAACAATTAATTGTTATTCGAATATTTTTTTGAACAATTGATCATTCTTCGAATAAAATTGATCGTTTTTCGAATTATATTAAACGAACAATTGCTCAGTATTTGAATTATTGTTAAACAACTAATCGTTATCAGAATACTTTTTTTTTAACAATTGATTGTTATTGGAAATATCATTCGGATAAGGTTTCGAACAAGTGATTGTTGTTCGAGGATTTCATCGTTGTTCAAAAATTCGAACAACAATATAATATTAGAATATGGAGAACAGTTCCCGTTGGAATGATATTCCAAATGCAATAACGAAATTATAATAGCTTGGTTCCTATACATTGGGTTTTGGATGTCTTTGCCGACGATTTATTCGTTTTTTTTTTGTTTTTTTTTTTCTTCCTGGGTGATATTTCTGATAAAATTAACACCTATCATAAACCGATTGAAAGATATAACCTTGAAATTGAAAACTGTTGTTTACAAAATTGATAGCAAACACGCTTCTGAGTGGCAGCCATTTCGTTGTATTGTGGAAATGGAGAAAATGGGCCATTTGTGCGATTTGGCTGGTTAAGGGATGAATAGGGTGGGGAGAAGCCGAATATGAATGGAAGGGATGAAAGCTTCATTGGCCCTCTCACAGAGAATTCTATGCTAAACAATCTTTCTCCCCATAATACATAGTTCACAGGCTTTCTTTTTTACTCCCCACTGCACTTACCCTCTGTTCTGTAGTGGTCTCTGGGTTCACTCTCTGTCAAGCAACCCACCCATGGTGGAGCAGCTACACACCCCTCTTCTTCGTAGCTCTCGCACAGAGTTGCAAACTGATCAGAACTTGTGCAAATTGTGCAATTATTGAAGCGAGTTTTTTTTAAGAGTCTTCATCCCGGCGAAATTAAAATACTGCTAATTTTACAGTAATTATGTAATATCTTCAAGTAGATAAAAAGATAATTGAAATATGGAACAAGAGCGCCCTAGACAATATTATTTAGCGTGAGGTACTGTTATCACAATTCACCTAGTGGCTTTCCGTTTTCAGTTGTTTAGAAACGCGAAAATAAATGCCTCGAAATCGAAAGCAGATAAGTGAGTCGTAATAACGGTATCTCATGTAAAATAATATTGTCTAGGGCGTTCTTGTTCCACATTTCGATTATCTTTTATCTATTTGAAGATATCACATAATTACTGTAAAATTAGCGGTATTTTAATTTCGCCGGGATGAAGACTCTTAACCATTTGACTTAACATGAATTTGTATGTCTGTATGCTTGCCAGTCTCCCTGAAAATTAAATCCTTCGTTTTAACGTTCTAGAGATTATTCCCGTTAGACGGATGATTAATGCAAGTTAATGTTGACGGAAGAATTGATGGAATGAGAATGTGGAAGGAAACAGGAGTACCCAAAAAAATCCATAGACACGATGTTATCCACCACACACTAAGTTGGCCGGGGATCGAAACAGGAACCCCACGCACCAGAGGTAAGCGCTCTACCACTGAACCACCGTGCTCCCCCCCACTCTATTCCACGATAGAGCTCCTCCGTGGCTAAATGGTTAGCGTACGCGCCTTTGGCGTGAGAGACCCGGGTTCAATTCCCGGCGGGAGCTCATGTGGTTCGGATTCCACGTTAATCAGTAGGTCCACGTCTCATATAGCCTCGCTGCTGAACGGGACGTTAAACTCAAAATCACCTCACCTCTATTCCACGATAATCTTCGTAAAATATACACGATCTCTTTTAATGACACAGTAGGGGCCGCGATGGTTCAGTGGTAGAGCGTTCACCTCTAGTGCATGGGATCCTTGCTTCGATCCCAGCTCGCGCCAAGTGAGTTTTGTGGTGTACAAACACCGTGTGCGTGTCTTTTTTCTTGGGGTTCTCCCGTTTCCTCCCACTTTCTTCATTTCACTCATTTCTCATCATCACCGTCTCCGTTAGTCTAACCAGCATAAACGTTGGACATAAAACTTAAAAAATATTTTTATTTTAATGACACGGCATGTGCTTTGTTTTGATGTATGGGAAATAGATCTGTTGCATAGGCTTTTAACCTGTGAATTAGGAGATAGAATCAACCCCGAATTGCAATTTTGTACATATACCTGTAGATATCTACCTACATCTTCTATATAAGTAAAAATGAACGTAACTATGTTTGATGGTTAACTCCTCCAAAACTGCTGAAGCAATGTTGATATTTTTTTTTTTAGTACTTGAGTGGTTCTTGGCCTAAATTAGGCTTTTAACACATTTTTGGCAAGTGGGGAAAAGGAGTGAGGGAATGGTATGTGAGAAAATAATCTAAAACGTGACATTATTGTCCATACATAGTCGCTGAGATGAATAGTGACACTCTCAATGCCGTATAAGTCCAAATTCATCTCCCGTCGGTATGTGACATGAAGGATGGGGGCAGAAGAAGAATGAAGTGTAAAAACAATTGGATAGGATCGAGTTTAGTATCCAATTAATAGTTTTCGCTATTACTGAGATGAATAGTGACACTTCTAATGCCCTTTAACTCCAACATCTATCGGCATACAGATATGCGAGGTGAGAGTGGAAAAGGGAGGGGGTCGAAATATAAAAATAATAAAAAATGAGACCAATACTACTCTACAATCCATAGTTTTGGGGGATAGCTGAGATGAATAGCACACTCCCGGTATCTTTAGTTCGAAATTTATCTTCCATAACTATCCTAAGGAAGGAGAGGATTCAACCATAAACCTTTCGTCTTTGAGTAAAGAGCAAGCATATAAACTATGTTATTTAAAAATTAAGACACATTTGTATAAGGTATAAGTTTGTATATGGTTTTGGTGCAATTGCGTATGTATTAGGTCTATATTTAAGATTTGGGTTTGTGACCTAACATAAGATTTAATTTTGTCACTTGTAGCAAACGTTATGCTTTTCCACCATCTTCTCCTAATGTACTTGATTTTTTAAAATGTACTTGCATAAGGATGAATACTTATCAGCTATTTAGAATTCACTTATATAACTTCATAAGAAAACAATAATGTGTTGTTTCATCATCATAATCATCACAGTCAACCCACTGCTGGATAAATGTCTGTCCAACTGTTCTCTATAACGATCTTTTATATCTTGTACAGCCATCTTTCACGTTATACCGCAGTACTTCTTGATTTCGTCGTACTACTTTGTATGAGGACGCTTCCTAAATTTCTTCTTGCCTCTTGGTATCCAGTAAAAGGTTCCTTTGTCAACCGACTATCATTTGTTCTTCCAGTATGTCCAGCACACTGTCACTCGTGTGTCCTTTTAGATAAAGGTAATTTAACTGTAAAAAAAGACAACTAAAAGTATTGTATTTAATATATCAATTATACTTTTATATTTTGAACTTTGTGTAATGCAATGTATTAAACTGGATTAATGTAGCATTCATCGCAAATCCTGTTTCGTAGTTCAGTCTTATTGTTAGAGTGAAAATTGATAGGTGTAAAAAAAAAAAAAAAAAAAAAAAAAAAAAAAAAAGCTTTCAGATATTGCCTGTGAAACGAATTTACACTACAGCTGGCCAAAGTGGTACCTTTAGAGTCCCTTGGTGCCCTCGCATAAACATGTAATTTAAAAAGTAAACAGTAATTAACCATAAAGCAAAATTTTATTTATTGGGATTAAATAAAACTCATAGAAACATGGAACATAATGTTTATTTTTGTACACTTCCATTTTATTTATATTTGAAACATTTTCTCCTGTTTACTTAATTGCTAAATTTTATATTTGAAAAGTTTTTTTTCCTGTTTACTTAATTGCAAAAATTTTTGATCATACCTTTATTCATTACTAATCAATCATTTTATTATTATTATTATTATTATTATTATTATTATTATTATTATTATTATTATTATTATTATTATTATTATTATTATTATTATTATTATTATTATTCCCGCCAAAGGAATTATATTTTTGACGAAGCGTGTGTGTTTGTTTGCTTGTTTTTCCCCTCCACTGACGTTGTACAGAAAATACATAAATTCCACAAACCACACACACAAAATTTCCCTGCTTTTATTTAACCTAATGTGGGAGAGATATTTCCCTTCGATTTCATGACCTTTGGTGCAGGTGTTGACTCTCATTAGTTTTGCATTAATAGATTTTTGTTTTTCTTTTAAAAACACTTAATTTTCTTCAAAAGAGAATCATTACTTTTGTGTTATGTTTTTAGTACTTTTCTTTTTATTTTGTTTGTTAATTCTTTTCAAAAAAGTATATTTTTTAAAAATATATTATATTGTTTTATTACTTTTTAACACAAGTTATTTAGTTTGTTTATTTTTCTAAAAAAAAAAGATTTTTCAAAATATTTTATTTTATTATTTTTAGTGGAATTTATTTTTTTTGATGTTTTTCTTTAGAAAAGTAGGTTTTAAACATATTTATTTTATTTTATTCTCAATCATGTAATGAAATACCGTGAAGAATGTGAAATTTTATTTGAACATATAAACGTTAACCCCTGTGTATTAGGTAATCCCGCTTTACTCAAGAGTAAGATTGATTGCATATTAAAACTTAAATCAAACGAGAGATCTAACTAGGAAGTAGAAATATATATATGAAAAAATAACAATATGGAATATTGTATTGTTACCTGACGTAAGTTGCTATGCAAAATTTCTTCATGATAGTATGACGTGGGGAAATTAAGGTTGCAATATTTTAGAGCACGGTCGAGCAAAAGTTAAGTTAAACAGAAGCATGTAAAAAGTGAATAAGGTCCTACAACTCGAAAAGGAAAATATTTTCGGCAGAATCCAGTTGGCAGCACTGGTTTTGGTGCCATCTTTATTTACTTTGGCAACCATGTTGGCGTCCTATAGGTTTTGGCCTGTATTCTGTATGTCTGAAGAGTGAGGACTTCTTGAAGTTTTGCTGTTTTTCGTTCGTTTGTTTGAAAAGACAAGCGGAAAGTCCATGACGAGTCGGAAGAGTGTGAAGATAATAAGGGATAAACGAAAAGACTTTTTTTTATTTTCCTCCGAAAGGAATAAAGAAAAGTGTTTAGGTTGACAGAGCAGAGGTGGAGGAAAGGAACCAAAAGAAAGAAAGAAAGAAAGGAACAACAGTCAAGGAAGAAAAAAACAAAACAAAACAAAACATGAAGGAATCCAGAATCAAAACTGACGTCTATCCATCTCCTGAGAGATGCATACGAGTTGATGTCCATTTTCCCTTTTTTTTTATATATTCTAAGAAGTTTTTTTCTCTCTCTCTTCTAAATAAATAAGTCAAGAATTTAGTTTTGCATATAACTTGAGAATAAAACCAATAACTTGAGGTCTAGAGGACTACTAGCCCATATGGGATACTACCCATGTGGGATAGGAATCCTCTTATTTCTTACAAATAATGTTCACTATGAGATGAGACGAGACGAGAAATAAAGGTTTGTCGTCTTGTCTCGTCTCGATTCTCGAGGATTCTTCCTTGTCTCGTTTCGTAAATTTATATATGTATAAAATTTATAACCTGATATATTTTTTAAAAAAAATAATCTAAAAGTTACCAAGAACCTTCTTCGTTACGAGAGATCCATACAATATGAGATATAACAACATTTAAATCATATTTATTAGGAAGTACGGTGGTTTAGTGGTAGAGCCTTACCTCTGGTGCGTAGGGTTCGTGGTTCGATCCCCGTCCAAGTAATTTTGTGGTATATAACATCGTGACGGTGACTTTTCTCGGCGTACTCCTGTATTCTCATTCCACCAGTTCATCCGTCGTCATTTCATTTCCCTTAGCCTAACAGGCATAATCGTGGGACGTTAAACTGAAAGATTTTATGACTAGCAGAATGCCTGTTCTTTATATGGGGAGAATACGTTTTATTTTGGACATAAAGAGTAACAAAATTGTCAGCAATCAATTTAGGAAACCCCAAAACGATAAATCCTATACTAATGTCGGTTATTTTCAATTATTTTTATATTTCACCATCCCCCGTACAAGTACTAATGGGGACTGAATTCGGATTTAAACGGCATCGGAAGTGTCACTATTCGTCTCAGCGACTCCAGAAACTATGGATTCGACATTAATATCGGCAATTCTCGATCATTTTATATATCTCCCTTCTTTCCTTCCCCTAAGTTGCGGGCTGAATTTGGATTTAACGTACATCGAATAGGGATGCGAACGAGACAAGATTTGAGACTGTCTCGTCTCGAAAATGTGCTGTAAAAGTGATGTCTCGACTCGAAAAGTATATTTTTTTCTATTGGAAGAGCTGTGTCTCGACTCGAATTTTGTAAGGAAAATTCTGTCTCGACTCGACTCGAACTCATCCCTAACATCGAAAGTGTCACTGTTTCTCACAGCGACCCCGAAAACTTCAAATTCGACACTGATATCGGTTATTTTCGATCATTCTTATATATATCTCCTCCGTCCCCTCCCCTAAGTTGCACTGTCAGAGTGAAATGATAACACCATAGGCCCGACCCTCACCTATGTTGAAGATTTGATCCAGCTCGGTCGGGTGGTTGAAGAGTTATTAAGTCACAAATGTAGTTGCTTTCATTTATATGTTTATAGATTGGAGTAATTACTTCCGTTCTTTTAAATGTTGATAAATGTTCTTCGTTGTGTTCATACAATAACTTGATCAGTTTATAATTTTCATGCTATGAATCATGTAATACTTAAATAGTACCTGAAATATAAAACTTGAGTGAGCCAGTGCTGCCCACGAGACTAGTGAAATGTCTCGTCTCGGAAATGAGACTGGAATTGTCATGTGTTTCATCTGGCATTAATTTAAAAAGACACTTCTCGTCTTTTAATAAGGCACTTTAACAAGGCGTTTTCGAGAGAAGACAGTAAATTTCTCGCTTCGTTCACTACGTACAAAGCTCTACAGTCGCTTAATCGCTTGCGAAGAAAACCTGGGAAAACAAAGAAATCTCATATACAGGATACGTATCGCTTGCGAAAAATCTAGGAAAACGAAGAAACTTCATATATAGGATATATATCGCTTGCAAAGAAACTAGGAAAACAAAGAAACTTCATATATAGGATATATATCGCTTGCAAAGAAACTAGGAAAACAAAGAAACTTCATATATAGGATATATATCGCTTGCAAAGAAACTAGGAAAACAAAGAAACTTCATGTATAGGATATATATCGCTTGCAAAGAAACCTCGTATACATGATACATATATCTAGTGGCCATATACAGGATATCATCTAGTGGCTGTAGCGTGAGTGCTTTTTTCATGATATTCTGAGTTTGATGTAGGAAAGTGTCGAACGCACTGTAGTGATTCAGATTCTACTTTGCATCGGATATCCTGTTCTTAAGAAATTACGATTAGGCTTTACTGCCGTTCTTATATCTATACAGTATATTGTTTACGACAAACCTTACATTAGGATGACAATATGTGCACTTTAATGATTATCTTAAATGCCATAACAGGTTGTCTTTCCAGAAGAAGAGGCAGGATTTTAATGACAGGAGACGAGACAGAGAGCTTTTTCGACATTTATAACTTTTCGAGACGAGACAACATTTTTCTGAAAGGAAGACAGCTTCAATTCTTGCGTCAACGGGACAACACTCCTAATTGATTACATTCCTAATTTTTAACATTCCTAATTGATTCAAAATAAAAAAAAAATAATAAGACTGAAATTTAAATTTTACGGATAAAAATAGTACGGTAAATTTTACAGAAATATGAAGTAGTAAGTTGAAATCACAGCAAGTAAGAACTATAGTAAATTTTACGTAAAATTTAGAAAATGAATATGAAATGAAATATTTCAGTTTAACGTCCCACGTATATGCCCTTTAGGCTAAGGGAGATAATAATTAAGGCAAATGAATGATAATGGAAGAAGTGGAAAGAAACGGAAGTGCCACGAGAAAACCCACAGACATGATGTTGCCCACCATAGACTTATAGGGCATGCGCACGAGACAAGATTTGTGGCTGTCTCGCCTCGAAAATGTGCTGTAAAAGTGATGTCTCGACTCGAAAAATGTATATTTCTCTATTGGAAGAGCCGTGTCTCGACTCGAATTTTGTCAAGAAAATCCTGTCTCGACTCGAAACAATGTATATTTCTCTATTGGAAGAGCCGTGTCTCGACTCGAATTTTGTCAAGAAAATCCTGTCTCGACTCGAAAAATGTATATTTCTCTATTGGAAAAGCCGTGTCTCGACTCGAATTTTGTCAAGAAAATCCTGTCTCGACTCGAAACAATGTATATTTCTCTATTGGAAAAGCCGTGTCTCGACTCGAATTTTGTTAAAAAAATCCTGTCTCGACTCGTCTCGTGCGCATCCCTACAGACTTACTTGGTTGGAGATCGAACTAAGGACCCCACACACGAGAGGTGAGCGCTATCACTTACTAAGCCCCTCACTTAAAATACAGAGTTCATAAGTTGAGGTAATTCCAACTTGAAAATAACATACTTTCATCCTTACATTTTACAGAAAAATGCTGGATGCCAAATTACAGTAATACGTTTGTCTGTAAATTCACTCGTATACCGTATGTTTGCAAATTATTCATGTAATGAAAGTTTATCGTCGGGTGTTAATGATTTCTTGTTGTTTTCTTGTGATATTTTTTTTGACGAAGTGCTGGGCTGCCATCATAAATCTATTTCGGAGGCCATGTTGGGGAATTCATTTGTCAAAGATATATATCCCGAGAGCACAATAAAAAGACTAGAAGAAAGTACAAGAAGTGGGGTCGGAAGAAAGCAGAAAACTCACCGGATGTTATTTTAACATCTTTCTTTCTTTTCGATCTGACCCCAACCGCAGAAGAACAAGATATCAACAAAAGGAGACTCTGAGTATGTGATGGGGGAGGGGGATTTATAAAAAGGGGAGAATAGGGGATTTATAAAGAATGAGTTATGTAAAATTAATGATGAAAATCCACATTTATTTTACATGCCTCTTTAGAGTTCTAACTCACAACTCAAAATTACTTTCGTTTTCGATCTTTCTGCATCAAATTGTTTTATATACAATTGATATATTCAGATATTACAATTTTGAAACACACATCACTATGAAAGCAGCGTTTCACAAATTGAAACTACGTTAGATTTCTTTTGTGAAACTGAGATAGACTTTTCTTGTGGAACTGCGATAGACTTTCTTGTGGAACTGCAATAGACTTCTTTATGAAACTGCGATAGACTTCTTTGTGAAACTCCAATAGTCTTTTCTTGTGAAACTACGAAGGACTTCTTTGTAAAACTGCAATTGACTTGTGAAACTGCGCTATACTTCTTTGTGAAACTAAGATAGACCCTTCTTGTCAAACTGCGCTATACTTCTTTGTGAAACTACGATAGACTTTTCTTCTGAAACTGCGATATACTTCTTTGTGAAACTGCGATTGACTTTTCTTGTCAAACTGTGATATACTTCTTTCTGAAACTAAGATAGACTTTGCTTGTCAAACTGCGCTATAATTCTTTGTTGTGAAACTACGACAGACTTTTCTTGAGACACTGCAATAGACTTCTTTGTGAAACTATGATAGACTTTTCTTGTAAAACTGCTGTAGATTTCTTTGTGAAACTGCGATATACTTTCCTTGTGAAACTGCGATAAATTTCTTTGTGAAATAACTATGCCTTTTACCGGGCAAGACAAAGATAATATGAGGTATATAATAAAAAAACGGAATGTGGGATTTTTCAACATGGTGACCAAAATGCAGTAAATCTCACAAGACATGACGGAAGCAGCTGATAGTTCGCTTGACAAGACAAGGATGATGTAAGATCAGTTAATGAGCCAATACCTGCATTCTTTCTGCCTTTCTGGGCTGTCCAACTTTGAGGTTATCATTTTTACTGTATTTTCCTCTTAAATTGTGATGTTTGGGTGCACGGCAAGTCACTCCCCCACTTTTCTCTATCTTTCACTATGTTGAGAAATCAAAAATTAATCCTAAAATTTCTCTGATAAAGTTTTTTACCTAGACAGTCTAGGTCAATAATTTGCATAATAAATTTAAAAAAAAACTACAGTTGATTACTTCCTATCTTGCTTTCTTGCGACCGCTTAGGGGAATTTTCGCATTAGAGATCCGAAATTTTTCTTTCTTTACCATTTATTTACTAGTTTTAGTACACATCACATTTGGCTTTTAGATATGCATATTCTGTAGCATTCACATTTATTAAATTAAACTTAAATGTATTTTATTTATTTTAAACTTAGCAAAACCAAAAATTTGCATAAAATTTTTTATATATTTGGCTGTAGATAGCGGCAATAGTGAGGGTGGTTATGTCAGCATGCGTGAATTTATATATACAGACTTATATTTGTGCGAATGACTCACTGAAGTTCGAAGTAAGCCTTATTGTGAGCACATGGTCACGGTATTGCAGGCAAAGGGCAGACAGGAGGAGTCTTCACATGTGAGGGGTCTGATCTCGGGAAGTGGGAGAAGTCGATCTGAAAGAGAAGAAAAAGAAGGAAGCATGTATGTGTGTGTGTAGGAGAGGGAGAGAGAGGGTTATGGCGCAGAGACGGGCTTTTGCGGTTCTCGGATAGTACAAAGCACACAGTCTCTACATATGTTAAGTCCAGTTGACGCAATGTGTTGGACGCTGATACAAGATTACGATTAAGCGTATTTATAAGTCCTTCCTAGTTTTTTTAATTATTTCTTTTTTGTTAATATTTCTTCCTTGGCCAGAGTATAAGAACAATATGCTAGTAGTTAGAATATATTCCCTTCTTTTCTTTTAAATTTGCGTTTTAAGTTTTAACTTCCGGGTTGTATATACAATCTGATGTTTTTTTTTTTTTTAAACCTAGTCACCTACATTACTTTTGATACTCCTCTATCCACTACCGGATTTAGGTTTGATGGGCCCTAAGTTATTGAAAGGGGCCTTTATACGTGAAGTTTTAGGGGCCATTTATACGTGAAGCTTTCTATTTCAGCGACAAAATGTCGCCGTTTTTAGGTTTGAATATATGCTATGTGCTAATTTAAGAGTCTTCATCCCGGCGAAATTAAAATACCGCTAATTTTACAGTAATTATGTGATATCTTAAGATGATCGAAATGTGGAACAAGGGCGCCCTAGACAATATTATTTTACATGTGAAACCGTTATCACGACTCACTTATCTGCTTTTGATTTCGAGCCATTTTGAAAATCGGCATTTATTTTCGCGTTTCTAAACAGCTGAAAACGGAAAGCCACTAGGTGACTTTTGATAACGGTACCTTCACGCAAAATAATATTGTCTAGGGCGCTCTTGTTCCATATTTCAATTATCTTTTTATCTATTTGAAGATATCACATAATTACTGTAAAATTAGCGGTATTTTAATTTCGCCGGGATGAAGACTCTTAAGGACCTAATGAATATCTAAATGAAAACAAGAGCCATTACAAGCAGAGCTGGGAAACGTGGGCTCCATTATAAGCAGAAGTGGAGTGGATAACAGGGGCCACGTCACAAGTGGGTCGGAGAAATAGAGCAGTAGCGTCATTTCAAATTTGGCCTGGGGGGAAATACCCCTTGATATAAGTAAAATTTCACGTTTTTCACTGACTTACTATCATTATTCTATTGATAAAATCTATATAAATCTCAAACTCAGGGGGGGCAAATGCCCCTCCCTGCTCCCCTAAATGACGCCCCTGAAATAGAGCCCTATTACTTGCCTTATAAAAGCCTAAATACAAGACACTGGTCTCGGATGTGCGTTTTATCTTATTTGTTTTTTCTTCGTATTTGGAAATTACAATACAATAAGTTTCTCTTAAATTTTTTGGGGCCCTAAGCTATAGCTTGTTTAGCTTATACTTAAATCTGGCCCTTTGGCGTGGGAGACCCGAGTTCGATTCCCGGCGGGAGCTCATGTAGTTCGGATTCCACGTTAATGAGTAGGTCTCGTCTCATATAGCCTCACTGCTAAAAGGGACGTTAAACTCAAAATCCAGTCCACTCCACGTAAATCCGGCACTGTCTGTATCATAATCCATAGCTCAAATCAAATCAAACATTTTTTTTTCGGCCAAATGAGAGATTTATTCAGGGCCAAAAAGTATGACAATTACCTAAGAACCGTTTTCAGAGAGTATGGCATTTTAAACGAAGGTGGGTGGCCAAGATTTCTTGAACAGGCCTGTACAAAGAAAACAAAGTGCATCATTGGTATACTAGCGTAAAATATTGAGTTCGTAATTACTTCTGCGACCAACTTCAGGAGTGAAGAATAGCGGAAAACCATCATATTTGAAGTTATCGGCGGATTTAAATAATTTATGAACAGGTTACTTGATACAGAGTTCTTTTTAATGTTTTTTCTTTTTCTTTTCTTTTTTTCTTTTTCTTTTCTTTTTTTTTTTTGATATACCGAACGTACTCACTTTTACCTGATTATTTTCTTGTTGTCTATAATTTATTTTGTTCATATGCATTGTACTTGTTTACAAAAAGAGACACAAACACAGAAGCTTCGAGGACAATTAAAATAATCTATATTCTTAGTGGGGTTCGAACTAACAACAGCCATAGGGTTCATTATCGATCGAAATCCTCAGACAACCTGGACGTTTCATCTCTTACATGTAAACTCAAGTTAAAAGGCATAAAACTGGTCACCTAATTCTGTTAGAAAATCTAGAAGTGAAATACAAAGAACGTACCGGTATTATAAATATATTACATATACACAGTATGTTTAGGAATTCGATGACCAAACTCCGAGAGGTGATTCCTTATCAAATGAAGCCAAAAAAAAAAATCTAATAAACATTGGTCGATAAACACCTCCTTTCAGAGTTACTAACTGCCGAAATTGCCAAATATCACCTTTTAAAACGCCCTACTTTGAAAATTATGGGCTTGTTGCAAGTAGTTATACAGAAATTATACAGAAACTAGTATGCGCTCTATCTAAATATACATGTTTCAGAATCTTCTAGTAGCGGCGTAACAAATGCTCAGTTATTACTTAAAAGTGTATTCATAATCAAGGAGGCAGTCACGTGGGGGGTTCACAGGGTCCCGACCCTCTTCCCAAACTTCGTGAGACAACATATATTTGTATACGTTCTTTGTAAAACTATACTTGCTTATCAGATAAATTGGATTCCGCCAAACTTTGGACCCCTCCGAAGAAAAGTTTCTGAGTGAGCACCTGTCCCTAACCCTAATGTCCCTTATACAATTCGTTTCGCCGATACCAGAGGATTGTAAAACTTTAATATTTAGGTAGAGTGCGTACCAGTTCCTGTGTAATTCCTCTTAACTGCCTGAGATAGATTCCATAGTCATCAAACCAGGGTCTTTTAAAATGTAATGTCTTGCATTTTTGGCGGCTTAAAACTCTGAAAGGGTTTTTTTTTCTCATCCCCTGTTTATTAAAACATTAAAAAAAAATCACTTGATATATGACCTCTCACTTCTAGAAATTTAGTCATCAAATTCCTAAACATACTGTAGAATATCTAGAATAATTGCATTTTGTAAATAGTATTCACCAACTCCTTTTCAAAATTGTGACATTGCATGTTATCGAATTACTTATAAAGAAGTTTTTAAAAAATGAATAGTAGGAAGCAGGTAGAATCATCGACAAAAATTATACGTATATTTCTATATACAGATTGTTGAATAAGAACTACATTATTTTCTCTGCGGTCAATCATGTTACATCTATAGAAGCCAGATGGTATCCAGTTTGTAAAAACAAAGTACTGTCTCTTCGTAACGGGCACAGAATCTACTTCTAAATACTGTTAGGATACTTTACACATTTACAAGTCATTTCCGTGTGTATATTCATTGGACACATCAAAAGTTCAGGTATATTTTGAACACTCGTAGGGAAATTCTTATTAACCTCTGTTAAAATTCATTTTAGACATTTCTTGTTCAATGATTCTTCAGGACATTTTGAATATGTTAAAAAATTACCGAAAAAGTTCGTTTGTGAAAAAAAAACTGTAAAAAACTGCGAAGTAGGTTTTCTATTTTCTGAAAAATTAAAATCTTGAATTTGTTTGGATTTGTTTTTAGATATTTCACTTCAGTCAGAGATTCCCTAATGGCGAATCCCTTCCAAAATTGCCTTGCTGTCATGTATCCACTTGAAAAAGCAGCACCTTTTGTAAATTCAATATTTTGGAGCTCTTTTCCTTGGCATACGACCTTAATCAAAACATTTTGTTCTTATAGTACATATATAATTAATTATACAGATTTTATTCACTTTGTACTTGCTAAAAAATTTCAGTGACAGATTTTGCATCATAACCCTCTGCAAAAATCCTTGTTCGTTGCTGTCTGTTTCAGCAAAACAGTTTTATCCTTTTTTCCTACCCCTAAATCTAAAAGTCCCCAATTGTTTATCACAGTATTTTCGTTTTATTTTGTTTTGTTTTGGTCAATACTAATATTCATTTTTCGCGGGATACAAATAATTATGCAAGTCACCAATGATTAATCCTCCACAGAGATGATGAACTTTGTTTTTTTACATTTGTTTTCCCTACGTAGAGAAAGGAAAATGTTGATCAATACAGATGGTAACACTGAGTGTTTCACCCCTATCACAGAGTGTTCAAACTCACCCCCTTCTCTGGAACCTATAAATGGCTTCCCAGTCATCATTTTGGCGAAGCAATATTTTCTGCAGCACTAGAAAATCAGGCCGGTTTTAAAGGAGAAATGATATTAGCCGTTCTTATGAGCTTGTTTTGTCTCTTGTTAACACCAATAAAGCACTGCTATCTATTACATTCTGCGGGAAATCATTGTCAATCATTTAAAACCGCGTATGAAAGTTGGGTATCAATAAAGCATTTGATAAAACGATAAGAGATTACCTTCCAATAGAAAGAATAATATTTAGATAGGGATACCGTATGCCAGACAAACACACACACACACATATATATATATATATATATATATATATATATATATATATATATATATATATATATATATATATATACAGGGGCGGATCCAGGGGGCTATATCCCTCCCCCTTGACCCTCAGGTATACACTGGATAAAATGGGCTTCAATCCTGCTTTACACTGGATAAAGCTGCAAACTACGGGTTTAGCCCCTCCCTTGATCATATCCTGGATCCGCCACTGTATATATATTACTCGAGAAAGCTCTTAATGAAAGCAACTCCCACCAAGCAAAATAATAATAATAATAATAATAATAATAATAATAATAATAATAATAATAATAATAATAATAATAATAATAATAATAAAATCTGGAAATCATCTTCATCTGCCTTATTAAGTTCAGATGCCATTGAGGGGGGCACAGTGGCTTAATGATAGAGTGCTTACTTCTGGTGCGCCGGGTCCCTGGTTCGAATCCGGGTCAAGTAAGTTTGTAGTGGTCAACATTCTGTCTGTGGTTTTTCTCCTGTTTCCTCTCACTTTATCATTCCATCATTTCTTTCATTATCTTTCACTTGCTTTAATCATCGTCTCCCTTAGCCTACAAGGCATAATCGTGGGACGTTAAGCTGAAAGATTTCATTTCAGACACCATTGAAGCTGAAACACTTGTTTGTATCTCCCCCACCCACCCCCAAAAAAGATAACATTTCCGTATTTTCCTGAAAACTGCCAGAGCCATTTTTAAGGACCGAGAAAGTCTACGTATAGTAACCCTATATTCAGAGCTTTCATGTGACAATGTAATTAGCGCTTGTTGGTTGATGTGACAGACCTGGTTTCGATTCCAGCTCAAACTTTTTGTCTTCATTCGGATCTCATATTAAACCGTAGATCCATGTCTTGAAGCCTCTGTGGTAAAAACGGACATTAAATCCTAAACAAACCAAATCCTAGTTCTAACAATGATAGATACTAACAACGAACAAGTAGTGATCCTCAGGAGATAAGACAAGTAGAGAAATAGAGTTTTCTCGTCTCGTTCTAGTAAAATTAGTGGAAGTCTCGTCTCGTTTTAATTCTCAAAGACTTCTTCGCTTCGTCTTGATTTTCGAAAAGAAAAAAGTTTCTCGTCTCAGTTTGTAAATTCTTGTACAAAATTTATACCCTATTTTTTTTCTTCTTAATTTCAACTAGAAGTTATCAGAATTCTTCAGCGTACGAGAGGTCCTCAAAGCGTGTGATATAATAACATGCAAAACATAGATTAGACTTTATTGTGTAATCATTTGTGTATTTTTAAATGTTGATAAATGTTTTTCATTATGTTCGTATCA
Source organism: Thermobia domestica (assembly GCF_964235325.1). Classification (NCBI taxonomy): domain Eukaryota; kingdom Metazoa; phylum Arthropoda; class Insecta; order Zygentoma; family Lepismatidae; genus Thermobia; species Thermobia domestica. Next base: position 377,728,473 of record NC_137455.1, on the reverse strand, counting down.
TTTTTATCAATTTATGAATCATGTAACCAGTGGCGTATTTACGATTTTGTTTCGGGGAGGGCTTTGCTAACTTTCGGGGGGGGGCTTTGCCTGAAAATGTGAAAATTCTGCAAGATATTTCATATACTTTACTATAGTAAGTAAGATTTCGGGGGGGGGCTTAAGCCCGGAAGCCCCCCCCCCCTAAATACGCCACTGCATGTAACACTAAATATAGTATTTGAAATCTAAGATTTGGGTGAACTAATGTTGCTCACGAGATGAGACTTCTCATGTTTCTTGTTTTGTCTTGAAAGTAAATACATGGAAGTGCGTCGGGACCGTAATACGGCAAATTGTGGAGGCGTTAAAATATTAAATAATGCTTTTGATAAAGTGGATACTTTCAAATATTTAGGATCAATATTAACAGACGAAAATCATATTCACGAAGAAATTAAATGTCGACTAAAAGCAGGGAATTCGTGTTACTATTCGGTTCAAAATCTCTTGTCGTCGCTAATTCTGTCGAGGAATTTGAAGCTTAAAATATATAAAACGATAATCATGCCTGTTGTTCTGTATGGTTGTGAAACATGGTCGCTTACTCTGAGGGAAGAACATAGACTGAAAGTATTTGAGAACGGGATCCTGAGAAGAATATTCGGACCCAAGAGGAACGAGAATGGGGAATGGCGGAAGCTTCATAACGAGGAACTACATAGTTTATACGGTTTGCCCAACATTGTTAGGATCGTCAAGTCTAGGAGGCTTAGGTGGACAGGTCATGTAGCTAGAATGGAAGAAAGTAGAAACGCTTTCAAAGTCTTGACTGGTAGACCCATAGGAAAACGACCATTAGGAAGACCTAGGCGCAGATGGGAGGACAATATTAAGATGGATCTCGCAGAGATTGGAATACAAAGTAGAAACTGGATGCAACTAGCTAAGGATAGAAGTCAGTGGAGAGCTTTTGTGAACGCGGCACTGAACCTCCGGGTTCCATAGGCCATAGAGTTAGTTAGTTAGTTAGTTAGTTAGTAAAAAAGGAACTTCTTGTCTCTTTCGACGAGACAAGAAATTTCTCATCTCGTGGACAACACGACGAACAAGTACAGTACTTACCAAAAATAAATTATTCTCCTTAAGAGCCTTCATCCCGGCGAAATTAAAATACCGCTAATTTTACAGTAACTATGTGATATCTTCAAATAGATAAAAGATAATCAAAATGTGGAACAAGAGCGCCCTAGACAATATTATTTTACATAAGAAACCGTTATCACGACTCACTTATCTGCTTTCCATTAGTTATTTCGAAAATCGGCATTTATTTTCGCGTTTCTAAACAGCTGAAAACAGAAAGCCACTAGGTGACTTGTGATAACGGTACCTCACGCAAAATAATATTGTCTAGGGCGCTCTTGTTCCATATTTCAATTATCTTTTATCTATTTGAAGATATCACATAATTACTGTAAAATTAGCGGTATTTTAATTTCGCCGGGATGAAGACTCTTAACCTCTGAACTAGTAAGTTAAACTCAACTATTTTCCAATTAAAATAATGAACAATATACAGTGCAAGTATTTGTCATTACCAAATTTGAGCAAATTAATTATTCTGAAGTAGGCATTAGTAATCAATTTTTTGAATAAAAATCGAATATACTAGTAAATTTTTGGATTACATAATCGATTATATAGATAACTGTTTGAATAAATAATCGAATGTACCGATGACTGACGAATAACTTGAAATAAACAATTAAACTTATGAATAGATATTCAAATCTATGAGCAATTGCTAGAATCCAATATACAAAATATATTCCAGAAAGAATCCAATATAGATTTTTACTAACAATTGTTCGAATACATAATAGAAAATTGAATAATTATTAGAATATATAATCAAAAATTGGATAACTATTGGAATAACTAATCAAAAATTGAATAATTATTCGAATAACTAATCAAAAATTGAATAGTTATTCAAATAAATAATAAAAATTGAATAATTGTTCGAATAGCTAATCAAAAATTGAATAATTATTTGAATAACTAATCAAAAATTGAATAGTTATTCAAATAAATAATAAAAATTGAATAATTGTTCGAATAGCTAATCAAAAATTGAATAATTATTTGAATAACTGATCAAAAATGGAATAATTATTCGAATAACTAATCATAAATTGAATAATTATTTGAATATCCAATCAAAAATTCAATAATTATTTGAATAACTACGAATAACTAATCATAAATTGAATAATTATTTGAATAGCTAATCAAAAATTCAATAATTATTTGAATAACTAATCAAAATTTTAATAATTATTCGAATAACTAATCATAAATTGAAAAATTATTTGAATAACTAATCAAAATTTTAATAATTATTTGAATAACTAATCATAAATTGAATAATTATTTGAATAACTAATCATAAATTGAGTAATTATTTGAATAACTAATCAAAAATTCAATAATTATTCGAATAAGTAATCATAAATTGAAAAATTATTTGAATAGCTAATCAAAATTTTAATAATTATTCGAATAAGTAATCAAAAATTGAACAATTATTCGAATAACTGATCAAAAATTGAACAATTACTCGAATCGCAGAGAATATCGAATGAAATTGAGATTGTCAAATGAGCTTTTTGTCTGAGTCCCGTGCGTAACGCTTAATTTTGGCTTATAACTCAAATTTGCAATTGTCTTGAGTGTTTCATTTTATTTAACTATGCACTAATAATTTCTCCCCTAATTTTGACATACTTTTTATTTTATTTGAAAATACATTTTTGTTTAAAAAAGCAGTTTTTGTGTACAAATGTCCCGTGCGTAACACTGAGAATCGACCGAATATTCGAATTTTGTTCTGAAAAGTAATCGAATATAAATAGAGTCGAATAATTAAGTGGATGAATATTAAAACTGAAGGGGACATATTTCACCTTGTATTTCTAATTAAAAAAAATTAAAATAAAATAAAAAGAAATCGATGTCTTTATGTACGCCAATGCGTTTAAGCAGTCTCCGGACATTAAATACCAAAGACATAAACAATCTTCTATATTGTTTTTGTTCTATCTCCTTTCCTTTTGTTGTCTATTATTATTATTATTATTATTATTATTATTATTATTATTATTATTATTATTATTAAACTATTATTATTATTAGTATTATTAAATGTCGCTTCGGTATGGTTCACTTTGAACCTTAGAGCTTGTTATGTTAATGGAAAATATGAACATAAAGTAAGTTGTTCATAAAAATATAAGTAGTTAAAAGCAAATTGAGCAGACATTTTGGGACATGCTAAACAGCCAAAGCTACAGAAGCGCTAAAATTAAGGATATTCTTTCACCTTAAAAACCAGCCATAATTCAATGCGTAATGGTCTATTGGGTTCAGGATACGTGATGCTAAACAACTGTGGAATATAAAATTACAACAAATAAAAATAATAAGAAAAACGAAAACAACTGAAAGCTCAAAGAGACTGGCACATCAGCGCCACCAACACCATGCCAGAAAACTTGTCAGCCATTTTGATTTATGACTTGTACTCAGAACTAACGGTCTGGAGACCACTGGTTCACGGTCATTCATGAAGAATTCCTGGTGTCTTGTTCACATACATACGTACATACACGAAAGGTGGGAGAAGGAGATACAATGAAAGAAGGAACATGTATGGTAAAGAAGAGCCCAAAAACAAGAAAGAAAGAAAAAAAGAAATGGACAAAAGCCATGCAACATCATGGCATCTGATGTGTGCTTGTCTTTCGAATCTCGCCAATCATTGGTTATTAAAATCAACAAAGAATTTGTCTTCAACTTAACTCCTTCTCTTATTTAAAAAAAAAAAAAAGTTTAAACATTGTTGATGGTGTATGTTGAATGACGGGTATTTATTCAGTTTTTTTTTTTTTCATGTTTTCTTTCACTTTACGAAACATGCGTTTCAAAAGTATATTTCTCTTTATCTACAAGAGCCTGATTACTGTTGGTTTTATGTGATTTTCACAAAGAGATAAAAGGAATACCATCTCAAATGATAAATGGCTCTTGGGTGTACAAAATAAAAAAAAACGAAAACACATAATGTTCCATATTGACACACGAAAATTAAGTTGAAATTAATCTTCGTCCGTACAAGTTTTTTTTTTTTTTTTAGTACAAATGGAAATTAGTTTTTTTTTTCGGCGATGACTAAGTCAATCCATGCGTTTGCATGATCTATCTGATGAACTGTTAAATAAACTATTTGGTAAAAGTTTTATTTAGTTAACTGTTCTATCACGAGTGTTTTTTTTCTTCTTGTTTCTTTGTTTTAATGGACTTGTAAAACAAAAGCGAAATTTACAAAGCTCAAAATAAAACACTCTCCTTTTTATACCCGAATCGCTTAATGGGAGAGTTCCGATTTTTAAAGAGTCTGAACGAAAACCTTGGTGGTGTAATGAAACAAAAAGAAAAATTCAAACTTAATTGAATACTTCAGTGTTTCTCAACCTTTTGAAATCGGGTATCAAACTTCACAGGATCTAGAAATATAGTTCAAAGAAAATTATTCCGCTGCGTACACGAGAAAACAAAGAATGAATTGTCCAGTTTCCTAGCTGGTATCCTGAAAAGTTTTTACATCCATAAATTTGAATGTGGTCATAACTTAGAGACAGACTGCTACAGGATCAGTCGCATAGACCCTACGCATCGCCTCTGAGTAGTAAGCATGAAGAGAACAATACAAAGATAATTTTACACTCAATAGCTGCAACAAAGATTGAGGCGATACAATTAAATATATTGTCTACTAACACTGATACAGTATATTTGTTCTTGCCTTGAGCAAGTATCATGTACTCACACACAACCCAAACTTTATTAGAGGAATGGAAGCCATGAAGTGGACTATACCTATTGAAACCATATATGGCAAGTTGAGGAAACTAAAAGCAGAGACTCTCATTGGCTTACATTCAATATCATGATTAGATATCACTGGCTCATTTAACAAAAAGGGAAAATTGAGTTTTTGGAAGCCATTTATGTTAGCTGACGAGAAAATTTTGCAATCCTTGATCGACCTTGATAAAATATAAGATGTATCTGATGATATAATGATGGAAATTCAGAGATTCATATATGGGTGATTCTGAAATTAAGGGGAATTTTCAGTCCTTCTGATTTTTCAGCCTCTAGATATGCAATATTAAAGTAACAAAGTTATTATTAAATCAAAAATAATTAGTACTTTGTGTTCCCAGATTTTATTTTAACATTTATTTTATTTTTCTGCTTTTAAAAAAGCGAAAAATATGTGAAATGTAACCTCCGTGGAGTGTCCCCACCAGCATTTTTCAACATTAACAGAAGAGAAAAATATGTTTACACTAGAAAAGTCATGAAAAATCCGCATAAGTTACTACTGTAGGACATAAATAATGAAACTACTTAGCAAGAAATTAAATTTTAAGGTCATTTTCATGGCCTATTTAATGCGAAAATATTGTCCCTGGGTTGTGAGGTAACCTCCATGGAGTACTTTTAAAATTACCAGAAATTCTACTAGAAAGCAACACTATCCAGTCTCTAGATCTGAAAGTGAAGTTCAGAGCAGCCATTTTGTGAGTGATATGTTGATAAGTGTGTGTGCAGTATTGTGTTCGTGAAAAATCTTCATATCTTGTGGAAAATAGGTGCGTACTCTTTGATCTTGTAACCTCCATGTATTTGCTAGTTTTATTATTAAAAATGTTGAAAATGTTTTTTCAATTGATTATTGTTAAAATAGCAGTTTTCCTACTAAAACTGAAGCCATTGAATATATAGTCTTCTAGCTTTGAGTATCAGGCTGTCTGAAGTGCACTTTTGTAACCTCCATGGAAGTAACCTCCATGGCTTCTATCTAGCATGGAGGTTACACATGATCCATGGAGGTTACCATAATGAGCATTTCATGACATTATTATAAAAAATAGTTATATATTTGAGTTGCTATGAGCTTCTTATTGAAATGCTACCTATTAGAGCTACCCGGAGGAAAAAATCCAAAAATTCCATCATATGTTTGCTAAACATGCTACTATAATCTAAATTACATGTTGTTTTCAATAATATATGATTTGGTTGATGAGTATTGAATTAAAATTTAATTAAATATTATACATGAGTAAAATTTCGAAATAGAATATCTGTACAATTTGTTGTTGCTTATCTCTTTGAAAAAAAAGCACTAAATGTTTGAAGTTAGGTGTTAGGATGTGCACTTTGTAGAGTCCAAGCTAATAAAAACATGTTTTGTTGCTGATTAAACCGGGATTATTAAAATTATTGATTTACTTTTTTATTTTATAGAGAGAATGGCACCAAGAAAAAAGGAATGGTAGTGAAAAGGTAACAATGGAATCAAATAAAAGCGTTAATTGTGGAGAGAAAAAGCCAATTAAGGTATCATAAATAGAAATGAAAATGAAATCTTTGAGTTTTACGTCCCACGGTTATGCCGGTTAGGCTAAAGGAGACGGTGATGATGAGAGATTAGTGAAATGAAGAAAGTGTGAGGAAACGGGAGAACCCCGAGAAAACCCACGAGCACGGTGTTTGTCCACCACAAAGTTCACTTGGCGGGGGCTGGGATCGAACCCGGGACCCCAAGCACCAGAGGAGACGAAGAGAAAGGATACAAGCAGATCCTGTATTATACGAAGAATTCAAAATAAAAGAGAGAGAGAGATACAAAGCCAGAACTACAAGCGGAATTATTTTTAAAAATAGCAGATATGAGTAAATGAGAGAAAAGAGCCCAAAGAAAAAAATAAGTGAAAAAGTTAGAAGGCATAAAGAAAAGAAGAAAAGAAGAAACGAAGAAAAGAATGAAGCAGTAAATAAAATGCTGGAAGAGGCAACTCCTCCTGACAGCGATAATGGTGGTAACAATCGAAATGGTCGTAAGGAATGATATTGTTGGGCCTAATTTTGAACGGGTAGAAACCAACCGAAAGAAAAGTGGTAAGAAAATTGCAAAACGAAATAAAACTAACAAGGAGAAAGCAGACTTTGGTAAATGAGCTTCGGGGTCATTTTTCGCGAAGTGCTAATGCATATTTAAAGTGTTAATATTACAAACTGGGAGAGCGCAACAGCCAAAAATAACAGAGAAAAAGCGTCTTGAAGTTTCCGACTGGCCGCATATATCGTACGACGCATGAAGTTATCAAGTGACGGCGTGTCAGATTGAGGAATATCTACGACTCACGTGCAAAGGGTGTCGGATTCGGTTTCCGCCCGAGTCAACTTTACTTTTTTTGCTTCAACCAATAAAGTAGCCATTTGTAGCTACAAGTAAACTATTAATTCTCCATATGTTTATAATGAATAAAACAATAGATATGTTGAAAACAGTTGTAAAATCCTTCAATGTTCCATGTTAACTATCAACAAAATGTAATCTATTCCGTAAATATATTGGTATCACGAGTTATATTATGGTTGCCGCAGTCATTGTGTAAAAAATGTTCTTCACGCTTCGTGTTTACATCTGTTGACAGTGTGCTAATTATAACTGAAATGAGCGGGGCAATCTCCTTTGGTTATAGCTACCAAAGGGGATTGAAGTGCCGTCAAGTGACATGGGGAAGAAACACATTGGCATTAAATATGCGCGGACTAAGCTGCTTTCAATGTAATCCTGACACTAAATGCAGTCATTTTATGAGGGACAATACAACTCTGTACCTGCTGCACAGAGAAAAATCCGTTCTCCCGATAGCGGTAACAAATATACTGTATCCTCTTGCTTACTATAGAAATCAGTACGGAGCATACGTTATCCGCATGCTACATTGGCACTGCCCTTAGATTTTACATCATGCCGTTGCAGGATGTCTGACATCTAACAGTTTTCCGTATATAACATGCATATACTTCTGTTATCTTTGTCAGCTATATGTTATATACGTCCATTTGTATGTGAGATCCTGACCGCCGACATTGTTTCATACGGAAAGTACGTATAGATGGAACACTTACACAGAAAGTATTATAAAACACGCGTTTTCAGTTACACGTCTGCTGTACGTTAAGTCCAAAAACTACAGGAATTACGCATGTAACCTTTTTAAGTACGCCACCTACAATTTTTTTCTCAGTGTGTTTCAACCATACAGTGTATTCTTATATTTAGCCGCATTTATGAACTGCTACAACTTGTTTTCAGATCTTCGTACTCTTACTCTAACCTAACGATGTTCAGAAGTTTCATTACAGTTACGTGTTAAAAGTTCCGTATTTTTACTTAACTACTGCACCCAGTACCAAATAAATCTGAACAAACGTTGTGTTATCAAGATGTGTAATCCGCTAGTGACAACGAAAACGATGCCAATTTTTGGGAGATATCGACAGAATTTACACAGCAAACTCTTTTGTTATGTTGAAATTATGTACTCCAGAAACACCATCAGACATTACGTGGCCTTAAAATGTCTATTAACATCTCCGAATAAAGTCGAGTTTTTTACAGAATAGAGGCAGAACTCATAATTGTGTTTCCCTCAAAAGCAAATAGAGCCACTGTGGATGCTAAAGACATTGTTGCGGGATTGGAACAGCTTTTCTTGGAAAATAGAACATTCCGGTTTACGTTTACTGCAATTTTAGCTGTGTGCACAAATCTATATTAAGCATTCAATTCAAAATATTACATTGTCTTACATTTTACCAGTGAATAAAATTTAAATATATCTTCACTGAGTATGTTTTGTAACCTCCGTGGACATTAATGTAACCACCGTGTTTGTCAAAATAATAAATTACCATTTTTTTAAAAAAATATATTTTCTTGACCTCATCCACTGTAATGATTGTATTTGTTTAGCCCTTAGGTGTGTAAAAAATAAATTATACATTATTTCTCCGATTTTTAATTTTAAGATTTTTCCAATGCCAAAATTCCCCTTAATTTCAGAATCACCCATATCTATTGGTACAGTTGGAGAACTGAGTTGGTGGCTATTTACACAAAAATAAGTTATAAGTGAATATCCTCCTCCAGCTAGATCATCGCTAAAACCAGCTATTCTGAGGGCACATTTCCAGGGAATGGTTTATGGTATCAATGTGATAGACGACATCCAATCTTACTAGATCCTGTAAATTTTAGCTGGCAATGTGAAAATAAGCACTTAGTTCTTGTAATGTGTTGCAGTCCTCCAGCTCCAGAAGTTGAACTTAGAAACAGCAGCTCTGTCAAGACAAAATGTAATACTAATCGTTGAAAATGTTCAACAAATAATGTGCCCTGTACAGAAATGTGCAGCTGTGCTGGAAGTGAGAATTTGTGAGAAAATAGTGGAATTACTAAATCCTTTGTATTTGAAAGATGATGATGATGATGAAGAGATTAGTATATACATACAGGCTCGGATCAAAGGGGGCTATAGCCCCCCCCCCTTGACGCTCAGGTATACACTGGATAGAATGGGCTTCAATTCTGCTTTACACTGGATAAAACGGCAAACTATGGTTTAGCCCCTCCCTTGATCATATCCGGGATCCGTCAGATATATATATATATATATATATATATATATATATATATATATATATATATATATATATATATATATATATATAATGTCCCTCCCTTTGTATAAACAGTCTATGAAGAGATTCAAATTGACTCTTAAAACAGAGATGTTACTATCGAGGTTTCCTATTTATAAATTTCAATATCGCCTCTTGTATCTTTCTTTCAATTAAATGTTATCCTTGGCAGAGACATATGAATTTGAAATTATCCAGTAAAAATAAATGAATAACAGTGAAAAAAAAAGTGAGAAAAATCATTTTTCATGTTTTGCTTAAAAACTATTGACAATACGTGAAAATTTGTAATATTCAAATTTTAGGAGTATTCAATTATCTATCATTGTGTAGAAAGATGATCAAAATTGGAGCAAGGAGACCCGAGATATCGTACATTATATTAAAGCTGAAGCCGCCATTTTGAAGCGACGTTATTGCGAAAGTGGGACCAGAGCATTTTGGTATCCTAACACATCTAGAAAGTCATTAAACGTAGTCTTTTGTTTTCTTCACGAAGTAGCATACGGGACTAAAATTCTTACCCTATGGTTCCCGACTAAAAATGTTGTCTCGGTGCATACATAGGGGACAGTTTCTCAAGTTTAAGGAATTATTTTGAACATTAAAACAGGTGTACTGTTCATGATTTATCAGGATAAAATCAGTAAACGAGGAAAATAATTTTCAACTTGGAACATAAGTGAGAAATTCTTTCAGAAACATTGTACATCGAACGTTGTATAAACCGTTAAACGTTCTAGGCAAACTGAAATTAATAAGGTGTTTTATGAACTTTGTTCAAATATGGGAAGTATTTTGACGCGAGACGCTTACTGCAGAATTGTCATAGCCAAAGAAGCATTCAACAAGAAAAGATCACTCTTAGCTAGTATAGTACTCGCGCCCAGTCGTGAAGCTTGGGCTCTAAACCAATCACAGAAATATTTTGCTTGAGCGCCAATACATCGGAAAACTTCATTACAATCCGTGAAACCGCTTCCCGAGCGCACACTTAGTGAAACGTCAAACAGCTTAAATTAACCAAGAATGTTGCCAAATTTTGAAGACATAGTGAATTAGTATTTTTTTTAATCCTTTTAAAATTATCAGTAATAATACTGCACAACAATTACTGTAACCATTATTCTGAAACGGAAACAATAGCACGAATAGTAACAACGAAAATATAACGCAACAAAAAACAATTAACAAAACGGAACTTGGCGCCAATCCGACAACCCTGTACTCTCGGGAGATGTTTTCTGTGTAGCGCGAGAGGCGAAACTGACAAAATTTGAGTTGTTGGGGTTATGATCGGAACAACCCTTGCGTTCTATTGGATGGTAAAATCGGAAGATCTAGGTCAAGCTTCATGACTCGTAGCGAATACTATAGCCAAGCAGCCTTAAGAGTCTTCATCCCGGCGAAATTAAAATACCGCTAATTTTACAATAATTATGTGATATCTTCAAATAGATAAAAGATAATTGAAATGTGGAAGAAGAGTGCCCTAGACAATATTATTTTGCGTGATGTACCGTTATCATAAATCACCTAGTGGCTTTATGTTTTCAGCTGTTTAGAAACGCGAAAATAAATGCCGGTTTTCAAAATGGCTCGAAATCGAAAGCAGATAAGTGAGTCGTGATAACGGTTTCTCATGTAAAGGGCGCTCTTGTTCCACATTTCGATTATCTTCTATTTATTTGAAGATATCACATAATTAATGTAAAATTAGTGGTATTTTAATTTCGCCGGGATGAAGACTCTTAATATTGGAGTAAGGAAGAAGTTGGTCAAATGCTATATGGAGTGTTAGATTGTATGGCTCAGTCTTGAATAGTACAGAAGTTAAAGAATAAATATTTAGAGAGCTTCGAAATGGAGTGTTGTAGGAAAATGGAGAAGATAAAATGGACAGAGAGAGTAACAAACGAAGGTGTTTTAAAACGGATGGGAGAGAAGAGAAAGCTGCTAGCACTATCATAGAAGGAAAGAGAGGAATAGGAAGAAGAACACACAATTGATCGATAGTTTGAAAAATAAAAGAAAATATTGGAAGTTAAAAGAGGAAGCTGAAGTTCGGGAAACTTGGAAGAAACATTTCCAGGCCCAAATTTTAAGTTGAATAAAGAAGGGAAAAAAAGCAGTCCCAGGACCTTCCGAGAGGCAGAATACTTAATAATAATAATGTAGACTGATTTACAAATAAAACATAATTATATCTGTAATCTTTATTAACTTGTTCTATCACGAAAAGAAATGAAGGTACAACACAATAAGCTTGATTCTCGATTGGTTGTACGCTTAACACAGTAGCGTGATTCGTGATTGGTTGCAAATTGCGCTTGCGGACTGTTCATGAAACCCATAATGGTGTCGTACTGTAAGTGAAACCAATAGAAAAGTAAGCATACGAAGTTGGCCAAAATATTTTGCAAACAAATTTGCAATATGAGTACGAAAAGAAGAATGTACTCTACGAATTTCCCATTTAAATTAATACATACACAGCCGCGGATCCAAGGAGGGGGGGCTATAGGGGCTATAGCCTCCTTAATGCTCAGGTATACACTGGATAAAATGAGCTTCAATCCTGCTTTACACTGGATAAAGCTGCAAACTATGGTTTAGCCCTTCCCTTGATCATATCCTAGATCCGCCACTGTACACACACATATATAAAAAATGAAATTTTAAACCATTAAAATGATGGACTAATCTACTTTTTATCATACCGGTATGGTTGAGTTAAACATGCAAACTGAACCTGTTTCTTATAACAACCATTGTTGTAAGATACTCATATGTTTCATTCATCTATATTATCATCACAACAGAGAATTATGCAAAATAATTTTCATCTTTAAGTTCGTTTCATAATCCTATGCAAATCCTTAGTTTTCAATACCTAACACAAATTCTAGCAGAAGATTTTCAGCTTGGTTTTTTTACAATACAAATTAATTGATAAATCTTTTAAACGCTAAGTACAAAACATGTAACAGTGTCACGTGTACACCACGTGAAGGAGTTTGGTTTGTTTAGCATGATACTTTCTCAATTAATATTGAAACCAGAACTTAAAGTAGATTTCTACCATTTCCGGTTGTAGTAAAGAGAGATTAAAATGGAGAAGAAATGTATTCTTGAGACGCTTAATCGATTGCATAAAACCGCTTCACGCTATCTGTTACCGTGTTTACTCTACAGCGATCTACATTAAAACCGGAAGTGGTTCATTTATGCTACTTCCGGTTTGAATGTCACCATCATCAACGAACTTGATTCCTAACTTATGACCCTTTACATCCTGGTCTTAAATTGATGCTAATCCATCAAATAGTTCTTGGGATTTTAAGCCTTGGGTGACGGACGGATACACGGACATACAGACAATGTAAATGTATGAAGAAGTTTTGGTAAACCAAACTCTTTAATAAATTACAGAGCAAGTCAAAATGATGGACCCGAATTCAGAAATGTATTATTCTGTGTAATCTAAGAAACCTGTTATTGTGAGACATGCGCTTCGACAGGTTAGGTCAGTGTTTCCACTTTCTGCCACTAAGATCTACAGTGAGCAGTTAAGGAAAATGACGTTGACCGGAGGATAGACCTCTGCTTCGTTGGCCACCTCATTCCCTCGACTTGCCTCTTATGTGCTATCTTGATGTGGAATTTTGTTATAAATCACGTTTACGTACCATCACTTCCAACAACATTGGATAATCTGCGTGCTCGCATCACAGAAGCCATTGATGATATTGGCTGGAACATGCTACAAAAGGTTTGGCAGGAGACAGACTTGTCTGCTTGATGTGTGTGTTACGCGTGGTGCGCACAAAGAACACTTGTGATATTTTTGAACAAAACTCAGTATATCTTTCTTAGCACATGTCTAACAATAACACATTTACTGCTATACATTGATAACAACCTAAACAGTAACTATGCATTAGATAAGTTATAGGGGCCAAGGTCATTATCTTCCTTCAAATAACGTCGGGTGCCATATTTCAGCGGAATGACAGACCACGTTCCAGGGATATGGTAGCCGCCTTCGAGTTCGAGTTCGATCTCGGCTGGTACATATTGAGGGCACCTTTACCAGTGACCAGTGAATCAGAGAAATTCTAGAGGCCGAGATGATTCACAGAACTTCCTTTAGACAGCTGTGGACGAAATTTTTCAGCAGAATAATGCCCAGTCATATGCATCCAAGAATGTGGAAGCCGTTTTCGAGTAGGGATGCGCACGAGACAAGATTTGTGGCTGCCTTGTCTCGAAAATGTGCTGTAAAATTGATGTCTCGACTCGAATTTTGTCAGAAAATCCTGTCTCGACTCGTCTCGTGCATATCCCTATTTTCAAGGAATAAAGTGTACCGTTGCTCTTTTGTCCTGCACGGTCGACTGACATGCTACTCATTGAACATCGTTGGAATATGACTGGCCAGAATCTTGTTCGTTACCTTTTTCTAGTAGATAGTATAGATTTGTGGTAAAATCGCATACAACCAGTATACAATTCGTCAAGAATGCAATTCATCCCCTGATTGATTCGGTACCAGGTCGCAAAGAAGCCCTCATTGCAGCACATGGAGACGTCATGCTATACTGGTTTATCAAGATTAGATATGTTGGTTGTATTTTCATTTAGCGCTCCTATATAGCAGCGAGAGTATATGAGACCTGGACCTACTGATAAACGTAGAATCAAAACCACATAAGCTCCTGCCGAGAATGGAACTCTGGTTTTCCGTCCCGTACGCTATTTATATACAACCGCGTGGGAACTCTCATTTCTCCATTGTCATGTGACGAATCTGTTGTATAAATTACGTTCCACTCGTACATGTCCTCAACGATGGTAGTGTTGCAGTTTTCACAAACGGCAGTGTACATGTACTTTCACAACATTCTGTATAAATTTTTTCAACATAGTAAGAAGGATATTTCTAATATGTTCTAACAAGTATTTGTTTGACTCAACTTACGAATGTCAGTTGTCAAATACTTTAAAATCTTTTAAATTAAAAGATTGTAGTACACATAGAAAGTTGTAATCACATGCTTTTTTTTTTTTTTTTTTTTTTGACAATGAACTTGGTTGCTGATCTCAGAGCACCCTGGTGCGTTGTAATTTAAAATACGATAAAACTGTACTCGTCCATTTTAACCTGAACACAAAGAAGTATATAGAGAGTGATTAATGCATATACACTAAACACATATCAGATCTCTTAACAGCAGACGGGTTGTCATACGGAAGGCTGCTTTCCGTAACGTATTCGATCATACAGTCTGTCAGTCCATCTGTCAAGAAGGGATACAAACTTGATATTGTTGCTTTATTTTATTGTTGAACAAAAGATGCCTCGATTGTTGTTTCCACTCGATACGTTGGTGAATGATCAAAACGGGGAGGAAGGGGTCTCTCAGACGCTCAAAATATATTACGTTATATTTACTTAACATCGAAATAATTACAAGTTTTGTTATCTTTTGTGTGTATATTGTTACATCATAAAACTGCAAATTAATAGCTTATTATACAGGGTGGGCCACGAAAAAATGACCAAAGCAAAAGCATTATTAAAATAATCACTTGTCATAAAAAATGCTGAGAGTAGTTCTCGTTCATTTCAATGTACTTCTGGAAACGTTAGAGCACTTTTTATTGATAGGAGGGATGCGCATGATTAAAAAAAAAAAAAGGAAATTGAGACTGTATCGTTGAAAGTATGTTGTGAAAGTGACGTAACGCTCCAAAATATGTATGTTTACATAAGAGGATCTCTGTATTATAAAATGATCTTGATAGGGTAGGTAAAGCTATTCCATTTTCTCCTATAACTTTTTTTATTATAAAATACTGTTATACACAATATAACAAATTCACTATAAGCTTGGTCCTAAAACCAATACAGAGTTCTCTATGAAGTTTGGGCAAAATAGGTATCCCAAGACCCATGCAGTAAAGGGAAAGATTCCACAGAGCTCCAGGCAAGCTAAGCTTGTAGGAATTCTCAGTGCTCCAGGCAAGCAAAGAGAGGTTGGTGTAACGTAGAGCAGAGGTTGGTGTCTCGAATCTCGTTATGAGAATTCTATCTCGTTCGCAACCCCTAATAGATATATAATAACTGCAGTTCTACACAGTGCTGCGGCGAATAGTGTTCATGATGTTTTCTTCGAATTTGTCCAAGATATGCGTATTATCGTCGTACATTTTTGCCTTTCAATTAGTCCAGAGATAAAAATCGTACATGGACAAATCAGGAGACCGCGGAAGTCTACTGCCAGGGGGACCAACAAAAAACAATTTGCATGAACTGGTAAAGCTGAACGAGTCTACTTATTCATGATCCACTCGTTATAATGTCTTATACAGGGTTTTTCAAAACAATATCGACAATGTTTGGGAGGTGATTCCTGGCAACAAGATAAGACAAAAAGGATAGACCAACTTGTGTGCACAATTGCTTCCTTTCGGAGTTATACGCTGCCGAAAACATGGAAAAATGAAATTTGAAGGCCCATAGTTCCTTCTAATTTATGAGACCTACCGTAGTTGGGTTGAGACTTCACTTAGGAATTTGTGTGTATCCTACCCAAATATCCATGTTTCAGAATCCCCTTGTACTTTTCCAATAATTTTTACAGAGCTAGTTGCTTAGTACTTCAAATTATGTGCCAGTAGCCAAATTCCCTCTATTAAAATTGTTGCGTGAGTACCTTAAGATTCTGAAACATGGATTTTTGGATACAGCACATATTATTTCCTAAGTGAAGTCTTGACCGGACTACGGAAGGTCTCATATCTTTGGAGCTACGGACCTTTAAAGTTCAGTTTTTCGTGTTTTCGGCAGCCTATAACTCCAAAAGGAAGCATTTGTGCACCCAGATTGGTCTATACTTTTTGTTTTAGGGTGCTGTCAGGAATCATCTCCGAAGCGTTGTCGGTGTTGTTTTGAAACACTCTGTATATATGATTTCCTCCCTGTACACATTCTTGCTTAAAAGTCCGCTCTGTACGGAAACATAAAAGACTACTTGATGTCCAGGTTAGAAAACGAATTCTTCTTCAGGACAGATGAACATACTTAAGTGTGGTTAAGGCCTTCCCCGCTAGTCTAGTGGTTAGCATGTGCACTTCTGGTGCATGTGATCCCGGGTTTGAGTCCCGACGGGAAATTATTAAACTTTGGGTGCATTAAGGTAGTTTGCATCTACCTAACAGCCACGCTAAACCTCAATAAGCAAACAAATAAGTGCAGTTAAATGGAATTTAGGATGCTCCGGTTCCTGATCAGAACTTTCAGATCAACAAAATATGTATAATTTTTTCTAGCCAAAAGTGAAAAGTTTAGGTGTATCCGAAGTATATTCATTGATATTTTTACAACAGAAATGCTTTATTTTGTCTGATTTTTTTTGCTAAAACTTGATTTGGTTACTTGGTTACTATGAATTTGGTTACTTTGGATAATTGATTCAAGGATTTTAAACAGATTAATGACACCAAAACGATAAGAGGCCTTACCAAAGGACACGAGTTCCGATCGGAAAGCGAACCAAGATCTCCAAATACCACAGACCAGAATGCCGACCATCCACACAACTACGATCAGGGCCGGCATTAGGTATTTTGCTGCCCCGTGCAATGGCATGCACCCTATCATAAACAGCAGAGGGGAGGGAAAGTGCACTCGCACTCAGGAAGGCCTAAACACTACAAATACAATCTAATTGTATCTCTTTTTTCTAAATAATAATCCATTATGTTATTAAAAGGAAGATGCTAATCCCTTTTTTTATATATAGAATTCAATATCGAGCTTCAATCTCAATATTCTATATCAGTTTGCAGTTCCACTGCAACTAGATCTTTTATCTTTATTTCTTGATTTTCCTTCTACATCTGTTAATTAAAAAAAAACTTGTTTGTGACAAAGACAAGACTAGTTTTCATATCAAAATTAACTAAATGGAACAGATGTTCGCTGCTGTTCGAGAATTGAGTTCTTGTATTTGACAACAATCAAGCAATTCATGCTGGGATTTATTTGATCATTTGCTTTAGCACTGTCCACGTGAACTTAAACTAATGCGACCTAAACATGATTTATGAATGTAGTATTCAAATAGAAGGCCAGTTTAACACATTTAACTATCATTAACATGAAGTCTGTTTCCAACAAGAAAAACGAATTTATTTTAAATAATATATAATTATGACAGACTTCGCCGCCCTGTGTAAATGCACGTGTTGCACATATGGTAGAGGCGGTTCTGAGTACGATAGAATGTAGGACAATCCAGTGGTGGATCAAGAAGGTAAAACTGGGGGAGGCAGCCAGAACCCAGATTACGATTAGTGTATCAGGAGTTTACTATTAACTTTTGAAAATATATAAATAATAGCTTACATTATTTTCGTCACTCAAAATCTAGGAGCCCCGGGGTAGATCCACTACTAGGAGTTTACTATTAACTTTTAAAAATATATAAATAATAGCTTACATTATTTTCGTCACTCGAAATCTAGGAGCCCCGGGGTAGATCCACTACTAGGAGTTTACTATTAACTTTTAAAAATATATAAATAATAGCTTACATTATTTTCGTCACTCAAAATCTAGGAGCCCCGGGGTAGATCCACTACTAGGAGTTTACTGTTAACTTTTAAAAATATATAAATAATAGCTTACATTATTTTCGTCACTCGAAATCTAGGAGCCCCGGGGTAGATCCACTACTAGGAGTTTACTATTAACTTTTAAAAATATATAAATAATAGCTTACATTATTTTCGTCACTCAAAATCTAGGAGCCCCGGGGTAGATCCACTACTAGGAGTTTACTGTTAACTTTTAAAAATATATAAATAATAGCTTACATTATTTTCGTCACTCGAAATCTAGGAGCCCCGGGGTAGATCCACTACTAGGAGTTTACTATTAACTTTTAAAAATATATAAATAATAGCTTACATTATTTTCGTCACTCAAAATCTAGGAGCCCCGGGGTAGATCCACTACTAGGAGTTTACTGTTAACTTTTAAAAATATATAAATAATAGCTTACATTATTTTCGTCACTCGAAATCTAGGAGCCCCGGGGTAGATCCACTACTAGGAGTTTACTATTAACTTTTAAAAATATATAAATAATAGCTTACATTATTTTCGTCACTCAAAATCTAGGAGCCCCGGGGTAGATCCACTACTAGGAGTTTACTGTTAACTTTTAAAAATATATAAATAATAGCTTACATTATTTTCGTCACTCGAAATCTAGGAGCCCCGGGGTAGATCCACTACTAGGAGTTTACTATTAACTTTTAAAAATATATAAATAATAGCTTACATTATTTTCGTCACTCAAAATCTAGGAGCCCCGGGGTAGATCCACTACTAGGAGTTTACTGTTAACTTTTAAAAATATATAAATAATAGCTTACATTATTTTCGTCACTCGAAATCTAGGAGCCCCGGGGTAGATCCACTACTAGGAGTTTACTATTAACTTTTAAAAATATATAAATAATAGCTTACATTATTTTCGTCACTCAAAATCTAGGAGCCTTGCTATTAACTTTTAAAAATATATAAATAATAGCTTACATTATTTTCGTCACTCAAAATCTAGGAGCCCCGGGGTAGATCCACTACTAGGAGTTTGCTATTAACTTTTAAAAATATATAAATAATAGCTTACATTATTTTCGTCACTCAAAATCTAGGAGCCCGGGGGTACATCCGCTACTGGGACTACCCTTATATAGGATATGAAACCATGTTTTAGATATTGATACAGCTCCCCAACATTGACACATAGAGAAAATCCCAGCATAGATTTTCCATCAGTGAGATACGTTGTTTGTGTTGTTCCATCTTTCTTTTTTTTAAAAGTGATATATATAAAAAAGTACTCCATTCCCTTTTGAAGCGATCATCTGAAGTTCTTGATGTATAGTGTGGTGGTGAAAGGAACATGCAGGGAACGAGAGACGAAAGGGGTGAAAAACGCACTGAAGAGGAAACTGAAACTGCAAAATTGATATGCACGCTAGCACCGGCGTGAATAGGGAGAGGTGTCAATACCGTACAAGATGGAACATGAATAATGATCTCGCGGAGCATTTAGTTCAACCATACATACAAAAAATATATATACAATGAACACATGCATGCATACACACACAAACAAATACAAAACAGACACACGTCAACACCCTGGGACTCACCCTCGCATATGTGGGACCTAGGACAAGAATGTGGATCTCATACGCTACTCTATAGGCTACAGGGAATAATTATAGGTGCCTTCCATTTCAATTCAGGCAGAGCATGTACCATCACCATCTCAGATATTGTTGAAACTTTTTTTATAGCAACTAGACATGTTTTTAAGAGACCCATATTTTTTTGTTTTGTCGAAAAAAATTTTCCCGCCAAGTAATGGACCATCAAAGACGGGGAGTACAATTTATGAATTGTAGAAGACATGGAAAATGGTCAACTTCGGAGCCTCACCATTCGGCTATGGAGACAGGTAGAGTTATAATTCTTGTTGTGGTATGTACATAGGGATATAAATAAACTATATTTTATTATAGTTTGGTTTGCGCATGCGTATCTTTTTGTACATAAATTAACAAATGAACGTCAATTTATCTGAAAAGTCGAAGTTTGCGAATTTTTTTCGAGCACTTCCGGTTCGAATTTTAAAATTCTGTTTTCACGGTTGGTAAGACCTGGTTACCCGCTTTCCGAAACAATTTTTGTATCGCTTCTGTGTGCAACCGTTTAGTCGCAAAAAATTCGAGAAATTGTAAAATTTTCAAAAATCGCCATTTTTGGGCGCCATTTTCTCGAAAACACCATCTTTTAAAATTCTGAAATTTTGTCAGATGGTTCAACTTTATATGAGTAATAGACACACCAAATACCATTCTCGACCAATGCTTCATGAATTAACTGTAGCCTTTTAAAGTTAGTGAAGTTTCGTTAACTTTGATGTCACAGTTAGCAACACTGGGAACAATAAAAATGCAATGATTTGATGATGTTTGTGGTTCACATTCATTAAATGAAGAATAAAAGGTTTTCTTGACTTTTTTTTCATTATTTTGATCAAGAAGGCTCTCTGAAATAGTAAAATGAGCCTCCCCCTACTCCTCCGTTTTCTTAAACCGAAATAATCTGTGGTGGAAATTACAATTACGAAACACACAAATTTTAAGTTTACTTGAAATGGCCATCTAATAAATTCTGATGATCTACAAAAAGCCTGAACTAGTACCTCAGTGATGATTTGGAATGCTCCAGACAAAGTCTCAATTAAGTGCGATGCCATTACAGTGATCGAAAAAGGACAAAAGGTTAAAAAAAAAAAAAAAAAACGAAACGTTTTCTTACGCGTTCCAAAGAAATTTACTGACTTTTTAAACAGAAAAATCCAACATAAGAACGGGTCACTCGGAATTTTACAGTATTCGATTAAAGTGGGTCAGTCCGCAACCTGCGAGGGAAGTGTGTATGTGGGGGAGAGGGGGTGCAAATTTTAAGTTAGTTGCTATTACGTTGCTACAAATCAAAGGTGCAGCCTGTATTGAAGCTGTCATGAGTAACTTATTTCCTTTAGCAGTTTGGTCTGTAGAAAATGACAACTGTCTTCTTCAAAAATGTGAATGTCCTGGAGTGGAAGGAATAAGTGTGGAGTCTTTAATTATTGATCCTGATGAAAATGAAAGTGTTACGTATGCCATATGGGAAAACAATAATCTCGTTAAAAGGCCATGCAAGCGTCTCTGCGACGGTATTGAGTGGGGGGGAGGTGTAAAGAATGTGGCAACGTGGCATAACCTTAGACAAAAACAGATACACAGTATTAAAACCACAGAAGAAAAAAAATGAAATGAAATCCTCAAGTTTTACGTCCCATGCTTTTATGCCGGTTAGGCTAAAGGAGACGATGATTATGAGAAATGAATGAAATGGTAGAATGAAGAAAGTGGGAGGAAACGGGATAACCCCGAGAAAACCCACGAGCACGGTGTTTGTACACCACAAAGCCTACACGGCGCGATCTGGGATCGAGCCAGGGACCCCAAGCACCGGAGGTGAACGCTCTACCACTGAGCCACCGCGCCCCCCACTAAAACCGCAGAAGAATTCGTGAGTATAGTGCAAGTACAAACTCCGGGTATGACTCTCGTTTTCTTGCCTGGAACTGAATCCGACGAATTCCGGAAGAAAAAAAGGAAAGTATGTGACCGGTAACTGGTATTCAACGAAGTCATCTTTGGCTTTCGGAAAATGGCGAAGTTTTTATGGCAGTAACGGGTCACCATGAACTAACTTCATGATTCCCCCAAAATCGAACTTCTGCAATTCAAAGTGTAGATTTAAGAAATCTGCAAAAAGGAACTTTTGTTACATACATATGATAACCAGTCGTGCGTAGCAGAAATATTAGAAATAAATCATGCATTACGTGAAGTTGAAGTGCTGTTTATGCTTCCACATGGATCTTCAGCATTTGTGACTATCGACAATGTGCTATGCAGGGGCGGATCCAGGACGGACTTCTGGAGGGGGGGCGTAATTCTGCTACTTAGAGCTACTTTTAAGAGCTCCAAACTCTGAGATCGGTTATATTTATATATAAAATAAAAAAGTTTCTTCCCCCTAGATCCACTCCTGGACGAGTTGTGAGTGAGCCAACACCTATTGGAGCACCTGCACGTTTACATGCTATTAGTGAAGAAGACACCAACCAAGCAAATGATTGATTCATGTAAAAATAAATAAATCAAAATAAAAATAAATCAGTGAAATTTTGTTTCCGAAGACCATTTTAAATAAGTGAACTTGAAATTTGTGCGTTTCGTAATCGTAATTTCCGCCTCAGATTATTTCGGTTTAAGAAAACGGAGTAGGGGGAGGCTCATTTTACTATTTCAGAGAACCTTCTTGATCAAAATAATGAAAAAAAAGTCAAGAAAACCTTTTATTCTTCATTTAATGAATGTGAACCACAAACATCATCAAATCATTGCACTTTTATTGTTCCCAGTGTTGCTAACTGTGACATCAAAGTTAACTAAACTTCGCTAATTTTAAAAGGCTGCAGTTAATTCATGAAGCATTGGTCGAGAATGGTATTTGGTGTGTTTATTACTCATATAAATTTGAACCATCTGACAAAATTTCAGAATTTTAAAAGATGGTGTTTTCGAGAAAATGGCGCCCAAAAATGGCGATTTTTGAAAATTTTACAATTTCTCGAATTTTATGCGACTAAACGGTTGCACACAGAAGCGATACAAAAATTGTTTCGGAAAGCGGGTAACCAGGTCTTACTAACCGTGAAAACAGAATTTTAAAATTCGAACCGGAAGTGCTCGAAAAAATTCGCAAACTTCGACTTTTCAGATAAATTGACGTTCATTTGTTAATTTATGTACAAAAAGATACGCATGCGCAAACCAAACTATAATAAAATATAGTTTATTTATATCCCTATGTACATACCACAACAAGAATTATAACTCTACCTGTCTCCATAGCCGAATGGTGAGGCTCCGAAGTTGACCATTTTCCATGTCTTCTACAATTCATAAATTGTACTCCCCGTCTTTGATGGTCCATTACTTGGCGGGAAAATTTTTTTCGACAAAACAAAAAAATATGGGTCTCTTAAAAACATGTCTAGTTGCTATAAAAAAAGTTTCAACAATATCTGAGATGGTGATGGTACAATTTTATATTTTTTTGCCTGAGTTGAAATGGAAGGCACCTATAGTTATTTATTACAGAAGATTCGGTGGATATGAAGTACTTGCATATGATCCTATCCATACTTCAAGATTTTCAGAGAAATTACAACTACTATCTTCACTGACAATTTGATACAGGTACTCGAATATGATCATATAAATTATCCCAAGGTTTTACTATCTTTACTTGACAATTTTATTGCCAGAACTATTTTGTCAAGTTACACTCCAGTTTAACAACAACAACAACAAAAAAAGCTGATTGTAAAAAAAAAAAAAAAAAAAAAACTTGAACACCTTAATACTATGGCCTCCTTTGTGACCAGTACGTATCCTCTTTCGAGTTCGACTCCCGGTAGTTAGGCATGTGGACTGATGTTAAAACGTAAGATACAGGTATTCTGACAACCTTGATTTTGGAATGTTCAAATCAATCAAGCATCAATTTTGAGACGTGATCTAGTGTTCTATAATATTTAAAGAAACTGTAACTGTTAAGGAGTTAATGTTTTTGAAGTTATTTTGGTGTTCTTTTCAGTATTACTTTAGACTTGCAAACTAAGCCATACATGAGTACTGGAAGCGGCATAGAACAGTTATGATCTTCTTTCGTTTCTCTATCGAAAGTAGTATTGCACATGAGACGAGACGTAAGGTTTTCTCCTCTCGTCTCGACTTAGAAATTTTTTCCTTAGTCTCGTGTCTGTAACTTTATGTACAAAATTTATGCATGGCCTAATTTTTTCTTAATTTCGTCTGGAACTTATCAGAATCCTTCCGTGTCAGAAGAGGTCAACGAAGGGTGTGATATAATAACACTTAAACCAGGAAGGTGGTCGAATGTACGATGGAAGGAAAACGAGTGAGGGGCGGAAGATCGGATGGTATTAAACCAGATAATTGCTACGTTAAGAAGAATAGATTAGCAGAAGACCGCGGTGCACGGAAGCTTCTCAGTTTTCGAAAGTGCCATGCAAATAATAGCAGAATACCTATGATGATATCAGTGGCGGATCCAGAAGGTAAAAACTGGGGGGGGAGCAGCCAGTACTCAGACTATGATAGGTATATATAAACTTTCAAAAATATATAAATAATAACTTAAATTGTTTTGTCACTGAAAACACTGGGGGGGCCTAAGCCCCCCGGCCCTGGCCTATCCGCCACTGGATGATATAGATATGCAGATTAAACCTATATGGAACTACAGTATTTAGTTTTAGCTACGTCCTGGCTATATGGTTAGCGTACATGTTTCTTGTTCGGGAGATCCGGGTTCAATTTCCAGTGGGAGCTCATGTGGTTTGGATCCCACGCTAAGCTGTATGTCCACGTATCATGTAGCCTAAGTATTAAAAGGAAGCTGACGTACGAATGAAATGAAAAACAAAGTTTTTACTTTGTGGACGACTGTACTTGTTGGAATTTCAATGATCAAAGACAGAAATAAGCGAGACATTATTTAAGATAATAATTGCGTTACCTACTAGTCTTGTGGTTAGCACACGCGCCTCTGGTTACAAGTGGTCCTGGGTTTGATTCCCGGTGGGAAAGTATTGAAATTTGATCGCATTTCGCTTGTTCGGACTCCTCATTAAACCGTAAGTTCACGCCCCATATAACCTCTGTGCTGAAAAGGGACAATAAGCTTCAAAAAGTAAAATAAATAATAACAAAAATAAATAAGATTCCTAATGTTCACATGCTCTGCCGTGCTGAACCAAAAAGTCGTTCTTCAATGTTAATGAAAATAGGTTTCCGTGAACATCAGCCTGCTTAGCTACGTAATTTGATTTATTTGTTTAACAAGCAACAGCTTATTGGCAAAAGAATGATGGTGTTTCATGAATAAAACAGTTGTATTTCCTTACAAGTATGCAGTTGTTCTTATATTTCCTTACATGAATGCAGATCTTATATTTTCTTGCAAGTGTGCAGTTGTTATATTTCCTTACATGAATGCAGATCTTGTATTTTCTTGCAAGTGTACAGTTGTTATATTTTCTTACAAATGTGTAATTCTTGTTACATTTCCTTAAATGTGCAGATGTTATATTTCCTTACAAGTGTGCAGTTGTTATATTTCCTTACAAGTGTGCAGTTGTTATATTTCCTTACAAGTTTGTCGTTCTTGTTGCTTCCTTACAAATGTGTACTCGTTATATTTCTTTACAACTGTGCAGTTATTGTTATATTACCTTACAGGTATATATTTCTTGTTATATTTCCTTACAAATGTGTAGTCGTTATTATTATTATTACTAAGTTACGTGATTAACAGTCTCTGTTTTCTCTGTCTTTCCAGGTTCGCAACCTGCTTGGTGAAACAACTTGAAACCCAAAGTGGATGTTCAACCAAATAACATTGCTGCATCTAATAATGTATTCTAAGGAGAATACACGGGGAAATAAATGGCTGAAATATAGGTGGTCAACATTCTCATTTACGTAAATTGCCTGAAAACAAGTGCATAATTTCGTATGGTGTGAAAATAAAACATCATACAGAACAGTAAAGCTTATTGCCATCTACTGAGCACATCTCTCCACAACATACATGCCAAAGTTCGTCAACAAAAGCAACGCACAACGATCGAATTTTTAACGGTGAGGAAAAGTGATTTGTAACGCGCAGTCACTGAATTTTTTAACAGTGAAAATGAATCGTAATGCGCTCTGATTAACTTTTTTTTTTTAACGCGGGAAAGTGAATCATCACTCCCTGCGGTTGAATTTTGACGGTGCAAAAAGTAAATCGTTATGCGCAGTCATTGAATTTTTAACGGAGAAAAATTTTAATCGTACTGCGCAGTGATTGAATTTTTTAACGACTGAGAAATACATCGCAACGCGGCGCAATGATTGGCCTTTTAGTAACTGAAAAGGTGAATCCTAATTAAATTCATTCTTTACAATCATTCCTTTCAGTAGCTCTCGACCTTCTGATCTGTTACCGACACTGCTCGACTACAGGCAAGGCGAAAATATACACCGACATAATTATCATATATTCTCCGTTGAAGTTCGAACTGTATGGGTAGCACGAGAAACTGCCAATAAGATCTGACCAATGTCGCGAATGAGTGGCGCTGTAATCGTGTCATAGATTTTTCTCTTGACTTGACATGTAGAATAAGTAGAAAGTGGACTGCTTACCGTGCTTAACAATTTTAGAAGCAAAAATAAATTAACTAAGTTAATAAACTGCATTCTCTATCGAAAATATATAACTCGTTGTTTAAGAGACCCCATCACGACGAAATTAAAATACAGCTAATTTTACAGTAATTACGTGATATCTTCAAATAGATAAAAGATAATCGAAAAGTGGAACAAGAGATCGTTGGACAATATTATTTTACATGAGATAGCATTATCACTCATTTGCCTCACTTATCTGCTTTCGATTTCCAGGCATTTAGAAAATTGGCATTTATTTTCCCGTTTCTAAATGGCTGCAAACGGAAAGGTACTAGGTGACTCGTGATAATGGTACCTCATGCAAAATAATAGTCTAGCGCGCTCTTGTTCCACATTTTGATTTCCTTTTGTCTATTTGAAGATATCACATAATTATTGTAAAATTAGCGGTATTTTAATTGCGCAGTGATTAGACTTCATAAAGTTATTCGATATCATCCTAGAACGGTTTCCTTATGTATAACTTCAACGTTCCGTTTAAGTCTATATGAATTATTGTATTTCCAAAGTTCCCAGACTAATGCTGAAATATCGTGCTAGCCGTTCATGACAAGTAGTGTCATCTATACAAGAAATAATGTATCAGTTTCATTGTTTAGCTGCGTCAGTCCTTTGGATAGAGCCTTTGTATTTCAAGTGTGCCCTCGGAAAATATGTGAAATACATTTCGGTCCCACTGTCGCCGCCCTCTTACGGAGGAAATCATCGCTTTGCTTTGTGGAAAGCAGTGAATTACTCTGCTGTGTTGCCAATTTGTCATTCAGTTGTGTGGTCTTGGCGAGTGAAGATCGTAAGAAACTTAGAATGATTAACAAGTCAGTGCACAGTGAAGCCCGTGAAATAATTCAATGTGGCAACCCTGTCCGCATCTAACAATTCAAGGATTTCGACCACAGCAACTAGTCCCTCCTCTTTCGAGGGAGGTATGGGAAAATACACATCGACAGCTGCGCCAGCAGGGGCACTGTAGAAACAGAAAGGCTCTAGTAATTTGAGCCACCTACTGTACGTTCAGTTCACCTAGTGGATGACAATGTTCCAGTTCACACCTCTGTTGTTGGCAAGGCTGCACTGCCAAATCTGTGCTACGTGGAGAATGTTGAATATCCTCGAATCCAGAGTACTTCACCACTGTCTTGCCAATCAACAACAGCTGTGTGGAGGGGAGCATTATCACACAGTTATAAGCTAGCTCAACGTACGACGGCTCACTCAAATGATTGCCTCCAACGAATTGATGCAGCTAGACAGTTAAAACTAATACGTTATTTCTCCCATAGATGGTACTATATCATATTTTCAGTGGCGTGATATTTGAGTGTCAGGCTGGAAAGTTTTGGAGGCTTAAGCTTAGAGGTGCCCCTCCAGTTTCAAATCTACAGAAAAGCAGTTAAAACATTTAAAATTGTTAGGTTAGGCTTGGCTAGGTTTGGTTAGACTAGCTTATATTACCCGGTAAAACTTTAGTTAGACTAGAACAGACTAGACCCGGTTCTCATAGGAGCATCACTTATCACTTTAATTCAGTAATACGCTGTTCTCATAAAAATTTAATACATTCTCTTTATTATTCTTATATAATTCTGTAAAACTCAATGCGGAAATATCACATCCAACGCACCGATTCGCCATCCTATACGACTACCATGCTGCTGAATCATCGATACCTTCCGCGTCTTGCAAGTAGTACCCAATTCTACATATCTTTTCTCGCATTAAATATAACTTTACTACCAAACATACACACCTAAACATCACATAAGAACTCCAAATCATCATTTCTTACCTCATTTCTCCTGTAAATTTTCCTAACTTTTTATAAAACACGGAAGGGCAACTCTAAATTTAACCCCTTTTAAAAGTACCAAAGTACTTTGGCCAATCCTAGACAGCGTTCTTCTTCGTCAGCGTGGAGAACTTCCCACTAGTCCCGCTCTCTGCTTTCAAGCTTTTGTTTGATATTATTGTTTATCTGCGGTTCGAAGAAATTTAGTTGTGTACCTACACACTGTACCTCGGTCCATAGTTTTTCTTACTATAAATGGATCGTAAACGACGTTGAACTTCACTAAGATTCACATTTTTTGCTGTTAAAAGGTTCAGTCGCTGAGCATTGAATTAGTCACACTCAGAAAGTAGAGACAATTGACTTAAATCTAATTCTCACATAGAAAACGAGTGAACAGACCTCCACAAAATTTGGCATGCTTATAGGAGGAGATGTGGAATTATCAGATCCCAATAGATGTCTCTTTATATGCTATTTTCTCACGTTACGCGTGAGATATTTTCAGCCTATACAGGTATTAGGCTCAATTTTAATGAACACTGGTCATAAATCGAGTCAAGGGTAAAGAAAAATGTCAATAGATATTCAGTTAGATATTTGAAACGTGAAAAAGCTTTAGTACATAGTTTTTTTTGGGGGGGGAGGGGAGAGTAACGAGCGTCTACATGTAAAGGAGTACCTCCACTAAAGTGATTTTCGATTTATCGTAGTTTATAATTTGATACCAAAATTCGAATGACCACGGCAGCGAGATGCAGCGCTCTATATATAAAAAACAAAATTATATTTACTTTGAGTCTCTACTTCAGGGCCGGATTAAAGGGTGCGCTATAGCCCCGGGCCTCTAGGTGGATAGGAACCTCCAATCTGATCAAAATCTCAACTGGCTAGCTAAAATAGGAATCATGAAGATACAATCATCATAAAATAAAATATGATCAAAAATATGAAACATATTCCCTTAACTTTCCTATTGTACTTTTACAGAGATGCATTAGGTGAAGTCAGCAGGGGCCACATATTTTTTCTAGCCCAGGGCATCCAGATAGATTAATCCAGCTCTGCTCTACCTTGCAAATAAGCGCTCTTGAAGCCCCTAGTTTATTTATTTATCGATGTGTGCTCGTTATATAAAAATAAACATTGAATAATAGAGCACTTTTTTCTTTCCTAAATGGATCTTCATATTTACTTAACATGTTTCCGTTATACATAAAATTCAAGATTCGAAAACTCCTTGGCAATGATCGCATTTTACGTGCCTTATTTGTCCCGATTATTCTAGTATATTTCAGGCAACAATAACTGGATAATCGAAATATTCTTGTATTATGAGCTACCACTGCGGTGCTTGGGGTCCCTGGTTCGATCCCAGCTAGCGCTGTGTGGACTTTGTGGTGAACAAACACCGTGCTCGTCAGTTTTCTCGGGTTTCTCCCGTTTCCTCCCACTTTCTTCATTCCGCCATTTGATTCATTTCTCATCTTCACCGGCTTCTTTAGCCTAACCGGCATAATCATGGAACGTAAAACTTAAAGATTTCATTTCATTTTTTTGTTCGAACCACTCTGTTCAAGATCAGTGCGTGAACTAGTAGAAACTTATTTGATTCAGACTCTGGAATATAATGTGTTATAATAGCTGTTAGATTAGTAGTATCTTACGTAAATAAATTCACGTTCTGATGTAGATGTTCTAGATTTTTTTCTTTCAATGTCGTTTTGCAAATATTCAATATACTCAAAGTAAAGTAGTAAATTTGTAATTTAATGTTATTTCATAGGTCTATGTTACTTGCTTCAAAAGGTACTTGTAGCGCATTTTTATCGTCCCCCATGTTATTGGTCAGTGAGTTGTGTATGTTTCACGTATTCACCATGGTAATCAGTTTCGATTTGAAATGTGGTGTTATAGACTCCTGCACTTTTTTTTGTTTCAATAACAATTACAATGAAATATGTGTATGTCCAGCGTTTTAAAAGTACAACAGAATTGAAAATGAAATCATTCAGTTTATCGTCCCACGATTTAGGCTAAGGGAGACGAATGATTTAGGCTAAGGGAGACGGGTGATTTAGGCTAAGGAAGATGGATGATTAAGGCTAAGGGAGACGGATGATTTAGGCTAAGGGAAGCGAGTGATTTAGGCTAAGGGAGACGAATGATTAACGTAGATAAGGGATGATGAAAGAATCTGTAGAAATGACGATGTGGGAGGAAACGGGAGTATCCCAAGAAAACCGACAGACGATGTTGTCCCCAACAAACTTACTTGGCTGGGTATCAAACCAGAAACCTAATGCACCAGAGGTAAGCGCTGTACCGCTGACGTACCGTGAGCCCAAAAATGAAATTAAGAACAGAAGTACGATTAATATTGGAACAAATAATTATTGCTTATTGCTATTTATGATCATTGTTTTTACATTATCTGTTATTTATTTATACTAATTATGTTCTTTATGTTGTCCCGCATAGCGCACAGTTGCCAACGATCCCCTTTTTAGTGGGAACGGTTCAATTCAAGTCTGGAATAGGCGTACTCGTTCGAAAACGTGTAAAATCTTTTTCAGGTCAGCCATTTTGAGTTTCCTTTTTTACCTCACACACACACCAAGCAAATGCCGGAATGGTATCGAACATAATCGTTCCAGGCCGTTTCCTTTCTTCCCCAATACCCCGAGTAGTGTGATTGCCAAGGAACATTATCTATCACGTGATGAGCTTACATGGTCATAGATGCTGAGAACCCAGAAATCAAACTCATAATCCGAATCCTTACGGTCTTCATGTTATGTTCCGTTGTAATTTAACAGCGACAAAATGGTAGAGCAGATGCCAATCTTTAATTGTAATTTTACTGAAAGCTTGCAGTTTAACGCCGTCAGAACAAAATTGGTCATGATGGTAATGTTGAACCTCTGCGCCATAACCAGTTAGGTACCAAATCACTCGGGATTGGATTGGTAGAATGCCAACTTCTCGTTTGTAACCTACAGATGTAGTGCTTCAAACTGTTCGAGCACAAGACCGTTTATCTAATATAATTTCTACAATTACAGAGAGGCGTTAACTAAACAAGCACTTATGCCTAAAACTGAATTAAAAACTTCATGACATTATTGTGGATACAACAAGGTAACTCCACGCCGTTTCTGCGCAAGCGCAGTACGCCAGCCAATACGGTAATTTATAGCAGATTGAATCAATTCGAGTATCACAAGTGCTGCGAGAGCGAACGCTACTGCATCTAGGATCAGTGGCGGGAAGGAACTTCTATTGGTGGAACTGATGTGACGTCAGATTGAAAATCAGCTTAAGATATGCTGGTATATAAGCCTATAAACGCATAACGATGCACAGGGAAAATGTATGTTCATATTAACTTGGTCAATTTTATCGTTTCCTTAAATTACAGTATGGTCTCAAAAAATTGGAGTGTACCAAAACCGTCATTGTATCGACTTAAGAGGCCTGATCACAGCCAAATTAAAATACCACTAATTTTACAATAATTATGTGATATCTTCAAATAGATAAAATATAATCGAAATGTGGAATAAGAGCGCGCTAGACAATATTATTTTGCATGAGATACTATTATCACGAAGTCACCTAGTAGCTTTCCGTTTGCACCTATTTAGAAACGCGAAAATAAATGTCGATTTCCTAAATGGCTGGAAATCGAATGCAGTTAAGTGAGTCATGATAACGTTATCTCATGTAAAATAATATTGTTTACTGAGCACTTGTTCCACTTTCCGATTATCTTTTATCTATTTGAAGATATAACAATTACTGTAAAATTAGCGGTATTTTAATTTCGTCTTGATGGGGCCTCTTAAAGAAACGACTTATACATTTTCGATAGGGACAATATATGCGTCGACGGGGGTTATGGTGAAGGGTGGCTTGATAATTTTCGTGGATAACAAGAAGGTGATCTAACGGTAAATATACGTAATTTTCTAGCCAGTGGTCATGGGTTATAGTTACCAAGGATTTTGCCAATCTAATAACTAAATTTTATAAATGGGGGAATGTGTTAAACGTGTGGGAAATGAAAGTCCATTTAGAAAACAAGATTTTTATTTACTCTTCATAAGTGCAGGAGGAGAAATAAATACCTACATGTACTTTAGACAAAGGTGAACAGTTCCTGACGAACGATGAGCAGAGTCGCCACCTGCAGACAAAAAAAAATGTAACTCTGGTTTAATATATAATGAGGTTACATCTCGCTGCCGAGGTAATTCTAATTTGGATCACAGTTCGAATTTTGATATAAAATTATAATCAAGAATCGTGATAATTGAAGTATTCGCGTATATAAAACTCAGTTGTGTTTATGCATAGTGTTTTTTATATATATATTTTTTAAGTGGCAACTAACTCTCTTTAGAAAGCCGTACTATCGTAACGATATATGGGTTTTAAGAGCCTGCCATACTAAAATAATACAAAATTCGCCATTTTTCTATTGCTTGTTTATTCAAAAGTGAAAGGAGATAATGAAATGCAACTTATCATAATCATAATGTTATTCTACAGCAGAAAATATGAACCTGAAGAATTTTCAATGTTGCCATCCGTAGAAATTACAGTGTTGACATAATAACATTTCCCCCAAAATCTAAGTTAAGGCAGCGACTAGAGGAACGAACTCAACGTATTTGATTACGTATCGTGTTGTTTTGGTATCTTGTGAACTACTTTTTAAATAATAATTGTATTTAGTTTGTAATAAACAAAATAGTTTCGATACGCAGTTATTAAAATTAAATAATAATCATCATAATAGGTATTCTGCCCTTATTGGTATTAATTAAATAATAATGCTATTTAAAAAGTAGCTCACAGGATTCCAAGACAATATGATACGTAATCAAAGGCAGTTGAGTTCGTTCCTCTAGTCTATGCCTTAACTTAGATTTTTGGGGAAGTTATTCTGGCAACACTGTAATTTTTATGGATGGCAACACTGAAAATTCTCAGGTTCATATTTTCTGTTGTAGAATAACATTATCAATGATTATGGCAAGTTGCATTTGATTATCTCCTTTCACTTATGAACAAACAAACAAAAGAAAAATGGTGAATTTAGTATTATTTTTAGTATGGCAGGATCGTAAAAGTAAATCTTGAAGTGAAGGTGTCAGGTGGCCAAAGAATACTCACACTTATTTAATTATAGATCATACAACACTCTTCAAAGGAAAGTAGATTGCCAGTTTTTTTTTTCTGTAGAGAACTGCATTCACTGTTTTTTCATTCTAATGTAAAAAACATTTATTTTTTAATGTATGATATTTATTAATAAAGAAATTTACATTTTGTTCACTTTTGCATTATAACTATTTTTCCTCAATTTTTTTCCCCTCTGAGAATTGTTTAATATGTGCTGGCGAAATGTGTTATGAAAAGAATACTAAATCAAAATATTATATTTAAATTCTTACAATAATTTATATGTTATGGACTGTCGTGTGAAAGAGTTTTATGCTGTTATCTTTCGAATCACCTGAACAGTAATAATTGTATTGGGCTTCAGAAAATGGAAGGAACTTAGCTATGTTTCCCTGTTATAAGTAGGCCTACTGAAGTTACTTTAACTCCGTTTCCATTACAATTCTAAACTGTGAATGAATATTTTTGTATCAAAAGCATATATATATATATATATATATATATATATATATATATATATATATATATATATATATATATATATATATATATATATATATATATATATATATATATATATATATATATATATATATATATATATAAGGACGCCCATGTTGTGGTTTCCAAGGGGGGGCAAGTATAAGCGACATTTCAAATGTAGTCTCAAATTTCGCGGTAACTATTCTAAAATATCCATTGGGTTTTCGATCTTCCGAAGCACAATTTCCTGTAATGGGGGGCGAGCGCCCCACTTAGCCCCCCTGATGGGCGCCCTTGTATATATATATATATATATATATATATATATAGATAGATAGATATAGATAGATAGATAGATAGATATAGATATATATATATAGATAGATAGATAGATAGATAGACATAATGTGTGCTACACTGTGCTCTAATGACATATCGTAACACAGTTCGTCAACTTAATTTTGCATGAAGCGTTCCGGGTAGTAAAGGCGAATTCAACAGTAGTTTCATGAGATTTGAACTCCCGGAAATTACATTTGAGGTCTTCGAGTAAGAAAGTACATTTGAAGAGTTCAAACTCTCTTCTGTGGCAGCTAGTTCTTGCCCTACATGTATAGTCCAATCCTGGTTGGTAGAGTCTAAATATGGAGTTTCAACCCTTCCCTTTTATTATAAAAACTGTCTCATAAAAATTTTACAAAGTTCTTGTAAATCTTTAAAGGTTTTCAGAGTACAATGAGATTGATGTTCCTGGGCGCACAACGTGGCCTCGGAATAGAGGATAATTGTCCTAACCCACAGCTCCCTCAGACAGTGATTGGCAAAACTCCGTAGCTTATAGCAGCCCCAGGAGTAGGTATTAAAGAAGTCTCCGTAATCCATGGCAGTCCTGGAAAAAGGTTTTGCTAGGTGAGCGATCAGCTTTGAACTGATAATTTCCTCGTCTCGTCGTCTTCTTTTATAGCCATCTTCTTGGAGGGAGGACCCATGAAGGAGCGGTCGGCTTTCTTCGTAGTGTTCCGAATCCTCTTCGTTTTCTTGCGGGAGGTGTAGTCTCCTTCCGTCGTCAGCCGTTGTTTGTTTATGATTATAAAAACACGTGTTTGTAGTGTGAAGATGTGGGTTGTAGTGTATGAGGGTATATGAATTCTTACAATATTTTATTTGAGTTTCCTCTTCCCCTTAGAAAATACATTTTTAACATAAATGGACGATTATTTTGACAGTCGAGGCTATTTTCAGGAAACAATCCTTTGGTTGAGTTCGCAATTACTACTACCAACACCACATTGGATTTATATTCTAAGGAATAATTATGATCTGATAAGAACATGGGAGTCAAAGGCAAGAAAGAATTGTTCCGAATGTGCAATGAAAGGTATGAAACATTATAGAGTGGCCAAAAGATTACCAGAAGACAATCATGATACCAATGGCTAAGAAATTGAACCCAAAGAGATGTGAGGATTATAGAACTAATAGTGTCATATCTCATGCAGTAAAAATTTTGCTTCGAATTCTGAACAGAAGATTATATGAAAGAACAAGTGTACAAGTTGAGGAGGAATAGTTCGGGTTCAGGAGAAGTAAGGACACAAGAGATACAATTGGATTATTAAGGGTTGTCGGTGAAAGGTTTATAGAAAAAGGGAAAGAGGTGTATATGGTATTTATTGATTTAGAAAAGGCTTTTGATCTCGTAAATTGGGAAGTATTGGAAGTTCTAAAGAAAATTGCGTTGGAATGGAATGCTCGAAAACTCATAAGAAACTTATATATGAACTAAAAAGTAAGTGTTAGAATAGGGGAGGAAATGACAGAGGAGAGTGCAATTGGAAAGAGAGTTCGACAGGGGTGCTGTTTCTCGCCTACATGATTTAATATCTATCCGGAAGAGATAGTGACAAAGAACCTACAAAATGAAGTCGGTATTTCAACAAGAGGTGGAATCATTACGTGTATACGGTCTGCAGATGATATTTGGAGCTTGTTGCAAAATCTGAAGGAGAAAATCAGTAAGATATTAGAAAACTTGAGGAAGGGCTGTGAAGAATATGGCATGAAAATAAATGTCAGAATGACAAAAGCCATGGCCATAGAAACGAAGAGGTCGGTGACAAATATAGAAGTAGGAGAGAAGAAAATAGAACAGGTGGATAGTTTTCGATACATGGGTAATATTATTAGTGATTGTATGGAAGTGTGAATGTGGAATAAAAAGAAGGGTAGGAATGGCGAAAGAAGCCTTTAAGAGGAAGAAAATACTATTTTGTGGGTCCTTTCAAAAAGAGTTGAGAAAAAGACTCATAAAGTGCTTCATCTGGAGTATTGTGCTGTATGGATCAGAAACATGAATATCACGCAAAAATGAAGAACGACAGGAAGCTTTCGAAATGTGGGTGTGGAGAAGCAGAAGAATGAAGAAAATTAGCTGCGCCGAGCGGAAAACGAATGAGAGAGTGTAAGAAATGGTGAGAAAATAGAACAATTTAAAATATTATTAAGAAGAGGAAGAGAAACTGGTTGGGACATTGGGTAAGAAGAAGGTGTATCATAAGGAACGTGTTGGAGGGTATGGTGGCAGGAAAGAGAGGAGGGCGAAGGAGACTACAATTAATGGACGATATCAAAACAGAAAATCGTATGTGAAGACGAAGAGGTTAGTGGAAGACTGTGGAGCATGGAAGCTTCTCAGTTGCAGCAAGTGACCTGCCAATAATGGCAGAATACCTATGATGATGATGATGATGATATGTTTAAGGAAAACTCCATTTATCATGAAAGTCACAGCTTTTTCTATAAAAAAAAATATTTATTACACATAAACTATTGAAACAAGTAAGATGACGGGGAGAAGTTGTCTTGCTCTTTTCTTATTGAAGTTATACAGTGTACAAAATGTTCTTCTAAGGCCACGCCTCCATTGCACCCGAAAGCGATTGCGAATGCAAATTTCCCAGCACGTGTAAATAGATTATAGAGTGCCTGGAAAGATAAAATCCGACTAGTTCCGACCTGCGAATTGCGAAAACCGACGAAAAGATGCGAATGCGAATGCGAATGATCCCAATCTGCTGGGATTGTTCGTCCGAATTTGTGCGAATGGAGAGTCGTCTACAGAGGAATTGAGCGCTACGTGAAACAAGAAAGTTTGTTTTGCGTGAAAGCAGACAACGTTCCGAGGTGCGAAGATAAAAACAAAAATAAGGATGGAAATAGATGTTGATGCTTTAATAAATTGTGTTTTTGATGAAGTGTTATCACTTCAAACAAAGCGAAAGAAGATAGTTTGCCATACTAAAGATATACCACATTGATTTGACACCTAGTCTTCCCTACCAAGCACTGCTATCGGCTGAAGGAATTCCACTCCCTTTCGCTTACCAACTCTGAACCTTTATTGGCTCAACGCGTGGGTGTGTCGAAGGTGTGAGCTTTAGTTCGCATTTTTGCCACGGCTCAAGACATTTTGGCAGCACTATAACTGTATACGAATGACTGTATTAGGTAAGTTTTCTTCCTTTTACTTCGAAGCAATAAAACATTATTTTTTACCGACGTGATTTCCCTCACGAGCCGCTCTGATTACATCATATGTTCGCGTATACTTGCAAATCGAGGGAATGTATAGTCTGTAGTTGGCAATTTATGAACATTTAAAAATTGCTGAAATTTGTAACATCTACATAATTTGATTCAAATTGTATGTTTCCGTATATGAATTTGAATATATATTCAGAAGTTTTCCCTCATTGCAACTTGATACGCATTCGCAAAACTTCGGATCTAGTAGAGGCACATGAATTCGCATTCGCATTCGGAAGCAATGGAAGCGCAGCCTAATATACAGTAGTTTCTAATATATAGAGATAAGCTAACTAAACAAAAGAAAAACTAGCAACTATGCCCAAAACTGAATTAGAAAGTTCATAATATTATTGTGGACACAACAGGGTAACTCCACGCTGTTTCCGCGCAAGCGCAATTCGCCAGCCAATACGGTAATTTGTAGCAGATTGAATCAATTCTAGTATCGCAAATGCCGCGAGACCGAACGTTACTGTATCTACGAGTAGCGGCGGAGAGGAACTTCTATTGGTGGAATAGATGTGATGTACAATAATTGATTCAAAATGAACAACATTAAATCAAAATGTGACAGAAGGTTAACAAAGGCTTAGAATTTAAATATCCGTTGTCTAATAGTGTAAATTAATCGAACAGTGGCTGTAAATGACACGAAAATTCAATATCTTATGAATAGAAATGCTTAAAACGAGGTTACCAGAATCGGATACGTCGGCACAGTATCTTCAATATATTCCGAGACAATAGGCTAATTGCGTCGAACCTTGCTGACGAATAATTAGTAATGCTTGTCACATGTGAACGGATTGGAACAGGACAATTACTCTATACCTACATATCTTTCATAGTCCATCTGGATAGCAGTGTGTACTAACAACAGGATAATATTCCATAATAGCTATAACAATAGCAATAAAACCATAGAAGGGTTAATAAAATATCTGGATTTCAGCAAAATAATATTTGAGATGAAGAGGATTCTCTAGAGCTCAAATTCCAGGATTGAAATGAAGGAAATTTTCTATAGCTCAACTTTTAGGATTGAGATGAAGGGGATTCTCTATAGCTCAACTTCCAGGTTTGAGATGAAGGGAATTCTCTAGAGTTCAACTTCCAGAATTGAGATGAAGGAAATTCTCTAGAGCTCAACTTCCAGGATTGAGATGAAGGGGATTCTCTAGAGCTCAACTTCCAGGATTGAGATGAATGGGATTCTCTAGAGCTCAACTTTCAGGATTGAGATGAAGGAAATTCTCTAGAGCTCAACTTCCCGGATTGAGATGAAGAGGATACTTTAGAGCTCAACTTCCAGGATTTGTGTAGTACCGTACAAGGTATAACATCCGAAAGTTACGAACTACTCACTGTTCCCAATTACTTCTAACTGGTAGTAAACAAAACTATTTACGTACTTCCACTTTTCAAAAACTTGATGGGCTACTGATGCTCCACATTCACGCTTACAGAAGGACAGGACAAATTATACACGCACTTTTCAACAAGTCTGGGCGATGTAAAGAATATGCCGCAGAAAATTAATAGTCTTCTAAAATGATTATTATATCAATTAGAATGTTTTGCACAGATGTCTTCCATTAATGCATAAAGATATTCTAAATACAAAAATAACTTACCCTGGAAAGATATGAGATAGAGTACTTGATGGAAGCTATTAGGTTGCTGTATCAATGAAGCTGCTGACCCTCCGTAAATTCCGATTTTATATAATTTCATACTGCAGAATGTCATTTTCCATAGGCTTTGTGAATACCACCTTCAAGAATATTTATAACTATAGTCCAGAAGGTATAACGTTGGCTTCCCGTGCTTGGACCTGCTCGTCACTGGGGGTGTGGTAAGAGGGTAGCAATCACAACCAACCGGCTACTGTGCTCAGCGAACCACGAGTAAACCAAGCTGGCCACTCCCCATAAAAGTCACTACAACTTTTCGCGGAAAGCCAACGACGTTATACCGTCGGTACTATAAAACTGATCGCATAAAGTTGGTAAGTGAAAGTATTACTGCGACAAAAAGGAGGCGAGCTTCATTTTGACGTTTCATCAATTTTTTCCCTCAGTGTTGTACTGAGAAATATTTTACACCAGATCGCATGGTTTAAAATCAAAGCCACTGCAAACGTTGGTTTCTTTGTAGCTCCCATTTTATACCAAGTGACATGGCAGCTTTTCATCTAGCGGTAATAAGGATCGCCTACGTTTCGCAACAAACTTTTAAATTGCTATTTCCATACGTCTAGAAACTAAACTTCAATGTATCTTAATCACAAAATTATGGCCAGAAACGCACTATCTTTTGCTGTAAGTATGTGAAGATGGTGGAAATGCACCAAAGGATTCTTATCAGTTTTGGGTGATGACTTATGCAGCATTCCACTAAAATAGTTGCTGTGATCATAAATTTCATGTCAAGTCTTCTACTAGCAATTGAGAAGTTTCTATATTGCTTCGGACCAAGGGCGCCCATCAGCGGGGTGCAAGGTGGGGCGCTTGTCCCCCCCTAGAGGAAATTGTACTTCAGAATATCGAAAATCCAATAGAATTATTACATTAGTTACAGCAAAATATGAAACTATTTTTGAAACGTCGCTTATACTTGCCCCCCCTTGGAAACCACCACATGGGCGCCCTTGCTTCGGATTACATTATTTTTTAAAGAACCAGAAAAATTCACATGTCGATTTATCATACAGGGTGTTTTAATGGGCTATACCCTTTTTTGTAATATTGCTACAATGAGTAACAATGTATTAACATGACAAAGTATAAGTGAAAGGGTACTTCTGGGGAAATAATTTACAATTACAATAAATGCTTGAAGTGTCACGTCAGTAGTATTGATTTAGTATCGTGACCATAAAAGAGATGCGACAGTTGATAAGAGATATTTTATCGCTTGTTTAATTAAGGATAAGGGGGAGTATCGAAGGAGGTGATGAAATAGGGTCAGGTTTTTTTTCCTGGAGATAGATGACGAAAGGAAAGGTTGAATGACCACTACGAAGGTCACAGTGGATGGTCCCTACCGCATGGTCCCTGGTTTTCAGGACCCCTGGAAATGGCCCCCAGGACCCATAGCCCCTATGCAGGACCCATGGCCCCTACGCTTCAATAGAAGCTACCTATTAAAAAGATGTGAGAATGTTTCGTATGGCAAGCCATACTCCATGCTAAAAAGGTGGGAGTAGATAAAAGGAAATGGTTCCCAGGACTACAGAGAATGACCCCTGGAAATGACCCCCAGGACCCATTGCCCCTATGCAGGACCTATACGAACAGTATGTGAGCATATATAATTGATTAGAAGCTAACTTAAAAAGATGTGAGAAGTGAAAAATATAGCAAGCCATACTCCTTGCTAAAAAGGTGGGAGTAGATAAAAGGAAATGGTTCCCTTCCCTGCCTTGCAGGGCCCCTGGAAATGACTCCCAGGACCCATTGCCCCTATGCAGGACCTATACGAACAGTATGTGAGCATATATAATTGATTAGAAGCTACCTGTTAAAAAGATGTGAGCATCCCTCGACTTGAACAAAGTGAAAAGTTAAAAATAAGCCCCTCCCCCTCCTACAAGTATACTATGAAAAGGGTAATATTTATTCAAACATTATTTTTTTTTTACTTGTGAGCTGAAGAGTAAGTGGCATAGACATCCTACCTTTAGAGCCGTTGAAATTGAAATGAACGAGCGAAAAGCCGTTTGGCTTGGCTTTAGTGACGTCAAGATTAACTTTGTACCGTATCAGAATGATAAAACTGATTGACCTATATGATTAAGCTAGACTTTACTTATTTACACGAAACAGAGATTAATTGCAATCATCTACAAACATTTGTATGATTTGAACTTAATCAGAACTGTGAATAACAATCACGTGCAAGGTTAAAAACCTTTATTATTGACAACCATGAGTGATATCTAACAGAGTTAATCACAGATGGATCACGAGTTTATGTGTACGAGTTTAATTGATATTGACGATAGAAAAAAAATAAACCGATAATCACGAGAACTGATGGGTTATTGAACGCTTGATTGCAATCATTTACAAACATTTGTATGATTTGAACTTAATCAGAACTTTGAATAACAATCACGTGCAAGGTTAAAAACCTTTATTATCGACAACCATGAGTGATATCTAACAGAGTTAATCACAGATGGATCACGAGTTTATGTGTCCGAGTTTAAATGATATTGACGATAGAAAAAAATAAACCGATAATCACGAGAACTGATGGGTTATTGAACGCTTACCCTATTACAAACTGAACTTGTATTTGTAAATATATATAAACAATTTGGAAACGTTATTACTTAGAGATAACCAGAGAACGGCGAAAACATTTATTTTGTTATTACAATCTAATACGAGAAAATAAACTGCAACTTTAGAGATTAATGCCCCGAACTGAACAATTATTATTGTATGGATTCAATGTCCACAGTGAGAACATTGATCATGCCCCGCCTATATGCAATAAAGCATATGGACTTATGGGAAAAAAATCGGTTCCGCCTATACTAAATAAAGTACTTATATATAAATCCCTTTGCTCCCTTTTTCTATATATTATAATTGTTGCTACTGAGAGTGTGTTTTATAGTAATTAATTGTGTGATTTTACGTGTGTGTGTTTGCGATTTCTAAAAAGTTTGGACGACCAGCGAAAATTGTAAGTTATTATTGTAGTTGATGTATATATTTACACATATTCACTGACGCGCCTTTTGTACATTAATATTTAAACCTAGGGCTAACGAACAAATGTAAAATTGTAATTCACTTTAAAAGTATAACACATAATTGTTAACGTGCCACCACAGGCATTTACATTGAAACGTGAGAAAAAAGTGATTATTAGTAAAATATTTTGGCATTAATGCTACGCGTTTGTTTGAAATGCTATTTATGTTGTGCGCTTACACAAAAGATTTATTTTTTAATTATAGCAAACATTTACGGAAATAATTTTAAAATACCATTTTCCCCTATCACATGTTGGTTACGCCTTTGTTATAATTACACTTACGCGAAAGCGAAATAAAAATCAGTGTGTTCACCTAACACATGTTGGTTGTACTTTTTAAAATTGCACTAACGCGAAAGCGAAATAAAAATTATTGTGTTCACCTAACACATGTTGGTGGTACTTTTTAAAATTGCACTTACGCGAACATAAAATAAAAAGTACTGTGTGCACCTAGCACATATTGGTTGTACTTTTTAAAATTGCACTAACGCGAAAGCGAAATAAAAAATTACTGTGTACACCTAACACATATTGGTTGCACTTTTTAAAATTGCACGTACGCCAACATAAAATAAAAATTACTGTGTGCACCTAGCACATATTGGTTGCACTTTTTACAATTGCACGTACGCTAATACGGCCACCAGCTTACATTTAAGAACGCATTATAAAATAGTTCGTGTTATATATAACTTTCGCGAACAAATTAGTTGCCTAGCACAAAAATTAAATTGCCTATTTATTATTAAGCTAAGCTAAGATGGCTATACTTGATAACGCTCCTTTACTGGAAAACCACATGTTTTTTACTAAGCTAACCTAAAATGTTTATATTTGCTAATGCGCCTTAGTGGAAAATCACATTTTTTTTTACTAAGCTATTGTAACGTAACCGTCGCTAACGCGCCTTTACTTGAAAACCATATGGTTCCTTACTAAACTAACCTAAACTGGTTATATCTGCTAACGCCACCTATGGTATCGTGACCGTCGGTAACGCGCCTTTAACATATAACCTAACTTAACGCAGCATTATTTACCTTTGATAATAATGTATAAATTAATAATTATTTTGTTTTAACTTGTTGCTACGCGTTTGCTAATACTGAATAAATGCTTGGAAATGCACACCGGCTTTGCCCTACCCTGAACCACTTGGTTGCGCGACGGTTTTACCCTGCCCTGAACCACGTGGTTGCGCGACGGTTTTACCCCGCCCTGACCTGCTTAAATGTTGGTGGGTATGCTTTTTTATATAGAATAAGCGCAACTGCTATGTATATACCCTGAACTTAATTGTGGAAATAACTTAAACTAATAAATATACGTATGGTTCCGTATAAATGCACGCACGTTTTTTTTATATATAAATGGACATCGACTGCCACGGCTTTAAAAACTAATTAATGTAATTATTATACGCATGCTTCCGTATAAATGCAGGCACGTTTTTTTTACGAATGGACTTGCAGTTACGGCTTGAAATTAATAAATGTATGAATGCTTCCGTATAAATGCAGGCACGTTTTTTTTACGAATGGACTTGCAGTTACGGCTTGAAATTAATAAATGTATGAATGCTTTCGTATAAATGCACGCACGTTTTTTTTCACGAATGGACTTTTACTACCACGGCTTTAAAAACTAATTAATGTAATTAATGGACGCATGCTTCCGTATAAATGCACGCACGTTTTTTTCCACATGTACACCGACTGCTATGGCTTAAAATTAATAAATATACGTATGCTTCCGTATAAATGCACGCACGTTTTTTCACATGGACACCATTTGCTAAACAATTGTTTAATGTATATAAAAAATCACGTTTATATTTTAATAATAAATTAAGCACAACACATAAAATCATGTACATATATATCAAGAATCACGAAAACCAGAGGAATAGAAAGTTGAAAATATATTATCCCTAGTGGAAGCGAGCTGTTTTATGATTTTGTAAGCAGATACATACTAAATAATACATAATAAAAGCATATACATACTAAATAATTTATTGCTAAAAATATTAAACTTACCTTTATAAATTCTTCTTATTATAACACATATCTAATGATTGCACATGAAAAGCACTTGTAAGCGGCGTGTCTGGTTACATTGGAGAGAACAGGAAGTGACTCAACTTCCTGTAGCAGTGTTGGTAAATCTTAATACTTTGTGTTTAGTTAGTGAATGGTAATGGAAG
This sequence comes from Thermobia domestica, assembly GCF_964235325.1. Classification (NCBI taxonomy): domain Eukaryota; kingdom Metazoa; phylum Arthropoda; class Insecta; order Zygentoma; family Lepismatidae; genus Thermobia; species Thermobia domestica. The sequence continues at coordinate 377,683,864 of NC_137455.1, read as the reverse complement.
ATTTTTGATTTAAAGAGATTAATAAATAAGAAATCATTATGAAATGGGGAATTGTTTTTGGTATACTTTAATTACAAGTGCAGAAAAAGTATTTGTGTTGCCTAGTTTGTAAAATAAAAATAAATGAAAATGCTTTAGATCATTTTGTAATGTAGCCTATAGGAATATGAGCCGATTCACTACCCTTTATGATATTTAGACTGCAAAACACAGACTATAATGTAACACATTTGCTTATTTTATGGATTTTGCGATGGATTATTTTCGCAAACTAGAATGCGAAGACAATTTAGTAAGACACAATGTGTTAGTAACAGAGAAAAAAGGGGGCAAACTAAGATTAGTTAAGGTCTATTTATGTAGTAATCAGGGGTTAGTTACGGAATACTAAAGATAGGCAGGGGCTAATTAGGGTATACTAAAGATAATCAAGGGGTAGTTACGGAATACTAAAGATGGTCAGAGACTATTTAGGGGATAATCAAAGGCTAGTTAGCCCATAGTAAGGTTAATCAAGGAATAATCAGGGGATATTAAGAAAGCTTAAAGGGTAGGTAGCCCATAGTAAGAATATTAAAGGAATAATCAGGGGATATCAAGAATAATTAAAGGGTAGTTAGCCCTTACTAAAAATATTCAAGGACTATTAGGGGATACTTAAAGGGTAGCTAGCCCATACTAAGGATATTTAAGGACTATTAGGGTATATTTAAAGGGTAGGTAGCCCATAGTAAGGATAATTAATCAGTATTTAGGGGATATCAAGAATGCTTAAAGGGTAGCTAGCCCTTACTAAAGATATTCAAGGACTATTTAGGGGGGAAGCTTAATTATAGAGTGCGGAATGAGGACTTTTTTTTGCGATACTTAGTTTGAGAATGAATATTGTTGTAGCCCGCAGTACAGAATGAGGGCCTTTTGTTTTGGTATAGTTAGAATGAGAATAAATATTGCGGTGGGGTGCAGTACAGAATGAGGACCTTTTGTTTTGCTATACTTAGTTTAAGTATAAATTTTACGGTGGGGCGCAGTACAGAATGAGGGCCTTTTCTTTTTGCGATACTTAGTTTCAGAATAAATTTTGCGGTGGGGCGCAGTACAGAATGAGGGCCTTTTCTTTTGCTATACTTAGTTTAAGTATAAATTTTACGGTGGGCAGCAGTACAGAATGAGGGCCTTTTGTTTTGGTATATTTAGTTTGAGAATAAATATTGCGATGGACAGAATGGGTCTTAGGATATTTTGCAATTGGAACAATACCACATAGATTTGTACTGTTATTGGAAAAACGTATAGAATGTGAATCGGAAAAAAATGTACAGAGACGTGTTGTTTTATGAACCCGTTTGCAGACGACTTAATACTATACTGAATGCTTTTGAATAAGGCCGCTAGGTGGCAATACTTACCACATGATTATGTGAAAACATGCGCAAACTTGTTTAATGTAATGACATATATAATAATATATTATTTTGTTTTAATATCATTTTATTGTACGCAGTTGGACGTAACGCGTTGTTTATCCTTGACTTATTTTAAAATAATTATTACTAGTGCTAATAGTAGTATTGAATTTAGTAAAAATATTATTACTGTTTTTACAGTGTGTGGACCCTGCAGTTGCAATATACAAAAATTAGCAAGACCATTTTTAACAAGAACAACTAAGAATTAGAAGGTGAGTGTATTTCATAATAATAATTAATATATTTAATGAACAATTGTTTAGCTAATGTTGTTTTTAATCATTAATTATTTAACCAACACTTAGTAAACAAGACTTTTTAAAACCAAGTTCTTGAACATTTCTTTAGTTGAGCTTGTTTTTTTAACCAGTAATTAATAAACAAGTTTTTTACAGTTTTTTCAAAGCAAGTTATTGATTATTGCCTGTTTTGCTAGATTTTTTTATTACATAGAACTCAAAATCTTTTCTTTTTTTGTTTTAGATGGATTTCCTGTGTTCAACTGGTGAGTTCAATATGGTTGATGAACTTTTCCTGCATGAAGTTTTACGCGGGCTTGATGACTATTCTCGTGTCTTCAGTACGTGGAAGGCGATAATGGAGCTGCAGCGATTAGGTCATCGAGCCAGTGTAAGATGTGATGCTTTACTACACGCTCTTCGTGCTTTAGAAGGTAATGACCTTATACTTTTAAATCATTGCGTTTCAGCCGCCGATGTGCTTGAGTTATTTGTACATGGATTTTTTCGTAATAATGAGTTTTACAATTATGCTCAAGACAGATTTATGTATTTAATGGCGTGCGGAGAAAGGCAAATAGATAGAATAAATAATACAGAGTTATCCAACTTTTTTGATTTTGGTTCGCGATTTGTTTTGGATGAATTTTTAATTCCATCTGAATCACCCATAACTGTGACCCCTCAAGAAAATTGTAACTTGAGTGATGAAGACTTGGCATTTTTAGATGGAGTAAATCTAAATTCCGATGAAGAACAAGAAGTGAGGAGATTGGTTAAAAATGTGGACGATGCTGTGGTTAAACCCACGCAACAAGTCCAGGGACAAAATCCTGTATACAATCACCCTTGTGTACAGGACACTCATGGTTATGGGGACCAATCTGATCCTCAACCTGGACCCTCACATGCTCCTGACCCCGTGTTTGTTGGATATGGGAGCAATAATGGGAAAAGTACAAATAGTACTGATTGTAGTGCTAGTGGTAGTACTAGTAGTAGTGGTAGTGGAAATAATAATGAGGGGGAAAATCAGAGTAATAATAACTTCGAAGTAGTAAGAGAGAGCAGAAAACGGTTTCGTAAGTTTCACCTTACGGGCCATGAAATCGCGGTTAGACCTGTGGATAATGAAAGACGTATTGATAATCCACAGGCCTATATTGAAAGCTTATTTAATTTTGCATTAGAACATGTGTTATCTAATGCTCGCCCCACAGATTATATTGGACTGTACATTGATAGTAGCAATAGTAGAAATAACAAGTCTGTATATGTTCCATTTAGAAGAAAACCCGATTTTTCTGCTCAAACTGTCCTTTCCTCAGTTGAACGAGTTTTAAATTCAAATGAGGATTTCCTTTTGGGGCATGAGGTATTGTTTCGCTTCCATGTAGCGGAGAGTATGCATGGAAACGGAAGAAATGCAGCAAGTGCTGTTGAAAAGTATTCCAAACATCAAGATTATTTGGAAAAGCGTTTAATACGCATAGAAAACAATAATATGTACTGCCTACCCATGGCAATTGTATGGTGGATTACGAAGCACACCGCAATTAAGGAAAGTTTATATAAATTAAAAACAAGAGATTATGATACATGGGTACTTAAAGCAGAAGTTCTCTGCGAAATGGCAGGTGTTGACGTTAAAGCAAAGGGTGGATGTGATTTTAAGGACCTGGATTTGATACAATCATATTTAAGTGGTGAGTATCAAATTGTGGTGTATGAGGAAGATGAAAATAATGACCGGGAATATATAGTACGTTACCCGGGAGAGTATGCCGAGAATAAAATCTTTATTTTTTATAGGAGAGGTGACACTGTTGGCCATTTTGAACCCATTCCATACATTAAAAAATTACTTGGTAAACTGAAGTATTGTTATTATTGTTTGCAAGCATATAATGGGTTAGCATATAAACATAAGTGTGAAACTCAGTGTTCTCTTTGTGAATGCAAACACGAACGAAATTATAATACTAATAAAATTAAATGTAATGCGTGCAATAGAGAGTTTGCTGAGGGTACATGTTTTCAGAATCATAAGAAATGTAATAAAGGCGGGAAATCTGTGTGTGATAATGTTAAGGTCTGCAATAATTGTGGTATCATCTTTGATAACAGGCGTCGAAAATCAAACCATGTGTGTGGTGAACATTTTTGCACGACTTGTCGTAAGCATGTTGATATTACTCACACATGTTTTGTACAACAACAAAAGCCTGTACATACTGATAGGTTTATGTACATTGCATATGATACAGAAACGATGTTAAAGGCACAAAATGCGCGCGGTGAAAGGGAACATGTGGTAGTACTTGTATGCTGTAAGCATATTTGCCACAACTGTATGAATAAAGGTATCGATGAGTCCTGTAAAACATGTGGTGATAATAATGGAAATCGTTCGTTTTCTTTTAAGACAATGACGGACTTTATTAACCATGTTTTGGCAGACCGACCTGACTTTAGACGTATAATTTGTATTGCACATAATGGTAGCAGATATGATGGTCTTTTCTGCCTTAGAAATCTAATAGAAGAGCAGCATCTTATTCCTAATGTGGTAATTCAGGGTCAGAAAATTTTTAATATTAATATTGGTAATCGTATTTTCTTTAAAGATTTTTATTTATTTATTGGATGTAAATTATCTAGACTTCCCAAAACTTTAGGCCTGCGCGGAAATTTAAGAAAGGGAAATTTCCCATATTTATTTAACACCGAGGAAAATCAAAATTATGTTGGTCCCTATCCCCCAATTGAATTCTATGACCCTGAAGGACGAAGCACTGAAGAAAAACAAGAATTAATAGCCTGGCACCAAGAACGTGCGGCAAGTGGCGAGGAGTTTAACCTCGAAAAGGAAATGCTGTCTTATTGCGAAAACGATGTTAGAATTCTAGCAGAAGCGATCATCAAATTTAGTGACATTATCGAAGAGAAAACGAATGGTTTGCAATGTTTCATGACATCATCCACCATTGCAGGTCTTGCAATGCGTACATATCGTACTTTGTACTTACCTGAAAATACTATTCCCGTGATTCCCGCGTTGGGTTTCCATCATAAGACAAAGTATAGTACTAAAGCTATGCAATGGCTTATGTATATGGAAAAACAATTAGGGATAGAAATCCAGCATGCTAGGAGAGGTGGGGAAAAGTATATTGGTAGGTACCAAGTTGATGGATGGCATGAGGGACTCAACGCTGCCTTCGAATTTTATGGTTGTTACTGGCATTCGTGCCCGCGTTGTTACCCTTTCAACCGTAACGACATTTTACATGACGCTCAAGACTCATGCAATACAATGGAAAAAAGATATGAACAAACAATGCTCCGCCGAAAGTATCTCAAAAGTTTAGGTATAAACCTATACGAAATCTGGGAATGTTCTTGGGATGAAAAGGTAAAGACGGATAAGGACGTACAAAGGTTTATTAAAGAACGTTGTACTAGCCTGCCTGATTTCCTTATTCCCAAGAATTGTTACAACGGCGGACGCACTGAAGTGTTCAAATCTTTTGTGAATTGTACGGGTAATGAGAAGTTATGTTACGCCGATATAACTTCGTTATATCCATATGTGATGTCACGTAAGCCTATGCCCGTTAAATCACCTAAGATACATACGGGGCCGGACTTTCCAGATGTGGAAAGTATTCATGGTGTAGTAAAATGCACTATTTTGCCCCCGAAAAACTTGTATTTTCCAATTATTCCATATGTGGCTGGAGGCCGATTACTTTTGGTTTATGCCGGACATGTATGGAAGAGGAAAACACTGATGATTGTACTCATAGTGACAATGAGTGTGATATTACAGGTACGTTTTGTACTCCAGAGTTACACCTGGCTCTTCAAAAAGGGTACAAAATACTCGATATACACGAAATATGGGAATTCGAACTCATGGATCCTGAAGAGGGGAATTCAGGTGGTTTGTTCGGAACTTATGTGAATTCCTTCCTTCAGATGAAGCAGGAAGCCTCTGGTTTTCCTGCTTATTGTAAAAATGAAGGAGACAAACAAAAATATATCGAGGACTATTATGCTCATGAAGGCATACAGTTAAATTATGATAACATCAGGACGAACCCGGGATTGAGGCAATGTGCAAAACTTTACCTCAATTCATTATATGGTAAATGGGGACAGCGCACTGATATGTCACATAGTGTAATCGTTAGTGACGAAGTTACGTTCCTTAGGTATTTAACGTCGGCAAGGTATGAAATTCAAAGTGTGGTCCCAATTAATGATGATCACTTAATTATCACATATAGAGATAATGAAACTGAAAATGTTCCACTGGAATTTTCAAACGTTATATTAGCTGCCTTTATTACTTCGTGGGCTAGACTTGAACTTTATAAATTACTAACGACTGTAGGACCAGACAGAGCCATTTACTGTGACACTGACAGTATTATGTATATACAGAAAAAAAGATGAGGAACCTTTGTTACCACTTGGAAACTATCTGGGCGATCTAACAGATGAAATTCCAGAAGGTTGGGAATTTACAACCTTCTACGGTCTAGGTGCGAAAAATTATTGTTATAGGCTAATTAATGCCAAAGGGGATGTTCGGCACATACTCAAAATTAGGGGGATAACACTAAACGATAGGACCTCTCAAAAAATTAACTTTGAGAGTTTCTATAAATTAGTGTCTGGACAATTAGAGTCCACAGTAATAGAAAACCCAAATAGTATTGTGCGTAAACCAGGGTTCCGTATCTTTAGTCGTACAGAGACTAAGACACACCGTGAGGTAAATAAAAAACGTAAACGTGTTGACGAAAATGACGTGACTGACGATATACCAATAACAAAACGGGCGACTTTACCTTACGGTTATAGGCCCACGAACGAGTAAATGTGACTTGTGTGAATGTTTTTTTCTTTTTAACCAGTTCGTTTCTTATAGAAATTCTGCTTTTACATTCTTTCGTTTCTTTGGAAACTCCCTGTTAAAATTGAATGTGATTATATTAAAATTTCCAGTGGAAAGTCGTTAATTATTTGTTACATCGCTTCTTATAGAAGCTCATTGTTAAAATTTTCTATGAGTGTAAATAATTTATTTTAACTTAAAAGCTTTAACTTTCGCTTCATTAGAAGCTCAGAACAATCGTAGATTGTTTTCTTAGAAACCTTTATCTTTTTCTTTTTAATTGTGTGAGTGTATATAAAGCAAAAGCTCTATTGTATGCATTCATTTGAGTACAACATGTTAAAGTTTCAACATCCCTCAACCATTTTAATTGCGGGTCCATCAAGGGCAGGAAAAACATGTTTTGTAAATCGATTACTTAATGAACGTGATCAAATGTTTAGTATAAAATTTAATGATATTGTTTGGTGTTATGGTGCAGTAATACCAAACCTGAATGCACATGCAAAAATACGTTTTGTAGAAGGAATACCTGACATGAATAATTTTGAAATTAAAGAAAATTCATTATTAATACTTGATGATTTAATGTCAGAAACTAATGGCGATGTTGCTAATTTATTTACAAAGTATGCACATCATAAAAAGTTGACTGTTATATTTATTATTCAAAATTTATTTCCAAAAGGAAAACATGCACGTGATATTAGTTTAAATGCACATTATATTATAGTATTTAAAAATCCTCGTGATAAATTACAAATACAATATTTAGCAAGGCAAATTATGCCTCGATATAGTAAGGAAATTGTGAATGTATTCGAAGAGGTAACACGTGAGCCTCACACTTATTTGTTATTTGACCTAACCCAAAAAACAAACGATGCATTGCGAATACGTACAAATATTTTTCCTAATGAAATCATGCATGTATACGCCAACATAAAAGACATGCATACAGAAATTTTTATTTAGTTGCTATCAAGATGTTGAAGGTAAAACAACACTACAACACGCTCCGTGCTCTGTGCAAATGCAAAAATACAAAACGAAAACAAATTTTACAAAATGCTTCAGGGGATTTAATAAGAACAATTTCTCAAGTAGCTAAACACACAATAAAAGGAAACATCCCTTTAAATCCTCGTCAGAAGCAACGATTACGTAGACATAAAAAGATCTTGCGCGCTTTATCTCAGCAGCGTACTGCATTAAAGAAAAAGAAGAGGTTGTTACTACAAAAAGGTGGTGCACTTTTACCATTAATTTTGGGACCACTTCTAGCAGCAGTAGGCAGTAGTATTTTTAGTCGATAATTATGTCAGAATTACGTAAAATGATTTTAGTTCCTGAAAATGCAATACATGAAATTCAGTCCAATCTTAAATCAATAGATTCACATCAATCACGTTTAGATGAAGAAATGAATAATATTTTAAAACGTCATGATATTAGTGTACAAAAAAATGGAAATTATATCAACAAGCTTTGCATCGTTACTTACAGTATACATCTTCTTCTTCACATAAACCTATTACATTACCTGTTATTCAGGATGAACAAAAAGAAGAAGAAAAATTATCATCACTTGCTTTGCAACAGGATAACAATACTTCTATTTTACCATTTGTATCAGACATTTTACAATCAGTACCAAAAACACTACGTAAGAAAACAGATCTATTATTAAAGCAGTTAACAAATTCTGATAAAATTCAGTGGGATAAGTCTGGCATAGTACGTATTCAAGGAAAAACAATACCTGGTTCAAATATTATGGATTTAGTAAATGATATTGTTCGTACAAGAAAATATTCAAGAAATCCTTTAGGTATTCATGAATTTAAAAATTTATTAGAAGATCTTAATGTTCCTAAAGAATTTATTGGTACACCAGCATCAAAACTGAATAGTAGTAGTAGTAGTAGTAGACAACGTATTCGTAAAATAAGAAAATCATCCAGTCCTAAAGCAGTATCTAATTTATTTAAACATTGGAAAGAATATAGTATGTAAAAAATGACAAAGTTATCAAAAATATATTATGATTATTCAAATCCTAATTCTTTATCAAGTATACAAACATTACATCGTAAAACAAAATTATCTAAAAAGAAAATTAAAAATTGGTTAGCTTCTCAAGATGCATATACATTGCATGCACCAATTCGTAAAGTTTTTCAACGGAAAAAGTATTATGTTAGTGCACCAAATGAAACATTACAAATGGATTTGGCAGATATGCAAAACATTGCAAAGTATAATAATAATTATAAGTATATATTATGTTGTATTGATATTTTTTTCACGTTATGCATATTGTGTCCCCTTAAAAACAAAGAAAGGTCCTGAAATGGTAAAAGCAATAAGAAAAATTTTAAAAAATTTCAAGTTACCCGTGTTTAATGTCCAAACCGATTTAGGTACAGAATTTTATAATCGTCATGTAAAACAATTGTTTAAAGAATATGAAATTAATCATTATAGTGTTCATTCCGAAATTAAATGTGCTTTAGCAGAACGTTTTATAAGAACGATAAAAGAAAAATTGTATCGTTACTTTACTGCAAAAAATACTTATCGTTATATTAATGTCTTAGATCAAATTGTCAATAATTATAACCATTCATATCATTCAAGTATTAAAATGGCGCCTGCAGAAGTAAATGATTCCAATGTGAATCAAGTGTGGAAAACATTATACGGAAATACAATAAATAAAAAGAATACAAGTTGTAAATTTAGTCCGGGTGATTATGTTCGTGTTAGTAAGTATAAACATGTATTGGAAAAAGGATATTTACCTAAATGGTCACAAGAAATATTTATTGTCGATAAATGTATTAAATCTAATCCTGTGACTTATAAATTAAAAGATTGGAATGGAGAAGAAATTAAAGGAATATTTTATGCACAAGAATTACAAAAAGTAATTATAAATTCAAAAAAAACTTATCTTATTGAAAAAGTATTAAAACGTAAAAATGGGTGGATGTATGTAAAATGGTTGGGATATCCGTCAAGTATGAATTCATGGATTAGATCCGATTTTATTCAGTCTTCAAAATGAATTCAAACCTTACACATGACTTTTACGTTACTCTTCCTTCAAATGCCAGTAGTAGACTTTTTAATAATAATACAACAGCTTCATTTCGCGTTAAATTAGCACAACCTATTGATTTAAGTGATGGGGAATGGGGTGTTGCATTAACACAAATTAATATTCCGTGGAGTTTTTATAATGTTGGTGAAAATGAAGAAATAATAATTACTACTGTTATCAATGATAAAGTTGAACGCCATCATGTTCGTGTAACACCGGGATATTATTCGTCTATCGAATCTATTCTTGAGTTAATTCCTGAAAATGTTCGTATGTTACAATATTTACAAAATAAAAATCAAATTGTAATTAAACATTCTTTAAAATTATAAGATCAGTGTATGATTGGTATTACACCAGGATTACAACATATTTTTGGATTTATTAATGAAAATACACACGATATTAAAAATGTAGTATACACAAAAATTAGAAATGTTGATTTATTATTATCACGGGGTAAATTTCCATGTAATTTAGATTATAATATTCCCAATTCAATTAATGTATGTGTTGATATTGTAAAACATCAACAAAATATTGGACCGTTAATTCGAAAACTTAGTGTATATAATGTACAACACGGTAATGTAAAATCTTTTGTGTTTCATACACCCCATTATGTTAAAGTTGAAAAGAAATATTTTGATACAATAGAATTAAACTTAAAAGATGAACACGGTTTAAAATTACCATTTCGTTTCGGGACTTCAAACTTGACACTTCACTTTAAACGAAAATGATTTCTGAAAGTATTGATGATAGTTTTTACATTACAGTAGTTTCAAATGCTAGTACAAATGTATATCCTACAAATAATCCAACACATTTTATTAATCAGTTGAAAAATAATATACGATTATCAGAATCCGATTGGAACGTAGGGTTAAGTGAAGTACATATTCCATTAACATGTTATAACGTCACCGAAGGCGAAAATGTTGTATGGTACAAATTTAAAAATGCAGACCCTATGAAAAGTAAAGTTGTTGTTGGATATTATCCATCCATTCATCATTTAATAGATGAATTAAATACAATATCAAGATTTATACGGTTTAGCTTTTCAAATATTGTACGTGTTGAATGCGATGAATGTGTAGAATCTGTTACATTGTCACCTACATTAGCTTTACAATTAGGTTTTTCTGAAAAATCAGATCTTGTAAAAGAACGCCGTGGATTCAAACAGCCATACGTAGATATTGGATATCCACATCAAATTTTTATTTATACCGACATTATACAACATCAATTTTTAGGTGATACAAAAGCTCCGTTACTACGTATAGCAACAATTTCAGATATTAAATATGGAAAAGTTCAAACAATTACCTTTGAAGATATTCATTATATGCCACTTGCAAAATTTTGTTTTAATACAATTGAAATACTCTTAAAAGATCATGCAGGGCGAAATTTGCCATTCCGATCTGGGACACTGACCGTAACACTTCATTTTAAACGCTCTCCTGTTAAATAATAATAATAATAAAATGAGATCTAGACGTGTTACTTTACATCGTGGACGTGGAATACCATATTTTTCAGGACCTGTATATCAAAGGGGACATGGTATAGGGAGTTTCTTTAAAGGGTTATTTCGTTTTGCATTACCATTTCTTAAACAAGGTGCAAAAACTGTAGGACGTCAAGCATTGCAAACCGGTATACAAGTTGCGGGTGATGTATTGGAAAATAAACCATTTAAAGAAGCGGTTCGTGCACGTGTAAAAGAAGCTGGTAATAATTTAAAGACAAAAGCTATTAATAAAGTTGGACAGTTGCTAACTGGTAGTGGTAAGAGACGGTCACGCAAAAGAAAGGCTCCTGCAATTGTAAATTTTGGACCACCAACAAAACGTAAACATATAAACGATATTTTTTCATAATGTCGCTCCTAAATTCCGATAGTTCTGAATGCTGTACCAATGAATTTGATTTCTTTTCAATACCAATGACACAAACAGCTATTGAAGCAACTATAAATGCTGAATATCGACCTATTTCTACATTAACATCGGAAGGACCAATTGAATTTGTTATTCCTGGAGAAACAGGAGAATTTATTCATCCAGCATATCTATATCTTTATGTACGTTGTAAAATTACAAAAGATGATGGTAAAAATTTAGTTAATGATGATGTTGTTGCACCAGTAAATACTTTCCTACATTCATTATTTAGTCAAATTGATATTTCGTTAAATGATAAATTAATTAGTTCTTCATCAGGATCTTATCCTTATCGTGCATACATTGAAACTTTATTAAATTATTCTCATGATGATTCTCAAACACATTTAGCATGTGCTATGTGGCATAAAGATACTGCAAAAAATTTTAATAAATTAGACAATACAAATGATGGTTTTCAAAAGCGTGCCAATAAAATAAAAAATAGTAAATCTTTTGAAATGTACGGACGTCTTCATACTGATATTGTAAGTTTAGATCGTATGCTTCCTAATAAAGTAAGTTTACGTGTAAAATTACATCGTAGTAAAGATAACTTTTGTTTAATGTCTCCTGAAAATACAAGTTACAAAGTTGCACTTGAGGAAGTTATTCTACATGTACGTCGTATTGATGTTGCTGCAGATTTAGCTATGCAATTAAATACACGAATGGTTTCAGAAACGGCCAAGTTACCTCTCACAAGAGTAGAAACAAGATCTTATACTATTCCTGCACAAGTCAAGTCATATAACCCTGATAATCTCTTTCTGGGTAATGTTCCTAAAGGTCTGGTTATTGGTTTCATTTCCAACACAGCCTTCAATGGTAAATCACATCTTAATCCATATGAGTTCCGAAACTTTAACGTTAACAAACTGCAATTACATGTTGGATCAAAATCATTCCCTCCCAACCCCCTTACGCCTGATTTTAATAATGATTTATACCTTCTAAGTTACTATACTCTGATATCAGGTACTGGTATATATTATCAAAATTATTCACATACTGTTACTCTTGAAGAATATCCTAATGGATATACTCTGTATGCATTTATTCTATCTCCAACTGGAACTTTAGATGACAACACTTGGGATGTAGTTCGTGATTCTCCTGTAAATTTAAAAGTATCATTTTCAGAAACTTTAACTGAACCAATTACATGTATTGTCTATGCGCAATTTGATTCGTTAGCACAAATAGACAAAGATAGAAATATTTATACTGATAACACCTTCTAATTTATTCAGTTGAGTAGAATGAGGGTTGTTGTACACTTCTCCGCATTCCATAATAATGATGAGGAATTTATTGTAAAGGAACTAGCAATTGTAAATCCTGACGTTCCGTTTTTACAAAATTGGATATTTAAACCACCATATCCATTAAATAAGCTGTCTGAGCCAATCATAAATACAAACAAATATCTAAGTGAAAATGTATATGGCATTACCTGGTACGAAGGCGATGTAGAGTATTCACTTCTTAAGGAAATAATTCAATCATATTGTTCAAATACCACCAGTATTTACACGTATGGATTAACTAGAAAGTGTTTTCTTGAAGAAATTCTGCAAAGAAATGTTACAAATTTGGAAGAAATAGACTGTCCAAAGTATACTGCATTAAGTTTTCACGTTCACAAGTGTGCACATAATAAACATCGTTTTGGACAATATAGGTGCAGTATTCATGAAGCATTACTATATAGTGAATATGTAAAAGTGTATGATTATGTTTTACATGTGAAAAACAGTGATAATTACATACCTATTATAATTAAGAAAAATAATAATCATGTATAGTGACGAATTGTGAAAAGTGTTAGTGACTGATAAAGTGACTGGTGCAAGTGTTACCGGGATTTATCCTATTGATAAACTTCCTGTAATGGTAGAACCACCTGCAGCACTTGTAATTAATCTTGATACATCTAATTCAAGTGGATCACACTGGGTAGCAGTGTACATTAATGAGAAAAAACATGGATTCTATTTTGACAGTTTTGCTATGGACATTCCCAAGGAAATAAAAAATTTTTATCCAAAAATACTAAATTATATTTTACAAACAGTGAACAATATCAGCACGATGATTCTGTGTTATGCGGATACTTTGTATTATATTTTTTGCATCATATTATTCGCACTCAATCATTTGAAAAGTGTTTAAAATTGTTTAACAACAAAAATTTAAAAAAGAATGATGATATTGTTTATAAACATGTAAACAACATTTTAAAAAGAAAACACAAGTAATATTTTTTATTTTTTATTATTGTATATATATTTTTTACAATAAAAATTTTTAAACTATATTCATGCATTTAATTTACAAATCCTCGTTACAATCTTGATAATGCATTAGTTAATGCTGTTGATCTTTCATATTTCCACCAGTAATTCAACTGTTGTGCGTTACGATATGCACATCCTGATTTCTTTACAACATTTTTGTGAAAAGAACAATATTCACACAAATCATTTAATGCTGGACATTCTTTCGTTTCTAAATCAATAACATTATCTAATGCAAATATTCTCTTAATCCAAAGAGATTTTTCTAAACCTTTACAATAAAAGGTTGAATTCATTGTACATAATTGATATACAAGGTTACGTATGAATGATACAGTATATCCTGTTTTATTATCCCAGTTCAATCCGTGTAAATTCGATGTCAGCCAATCAATTTGTTTTTGGCAACCTAATGACAATAAGTTATATTCTATTGGTGATTTTACCAAGCAATGAAAATTTACTGTATCATCACATGCGCTAAGACAAAACTCACGAATAATAAATTCGTTATCAGACATTTTAAAACCTTGAATATCAGTAATGTATTGATTTACGCAAGGTGAAATTTCATTTGTGCGCTGAATGAAATATGGTATAATTTGTCCAACAAATTCTGTATTTTTTAAAAGATCACAAGTTTTACGCATAAAGCATATAAATGAGATTTCACTATGTTCTTGTTCATACAATTCAAAAAGTTCACCAAGAGTTTTATCAAGAGATAAATACTTTGCTGCAAATGATCCAATATCATGAAGAGTACTTGATTTGCAATCCAGCGGATTATTCTCACGTAAGTATACATTTATTGTTTTTAATACACAATTCACATTAATATTTTTAGCACTACATAACACACATAAAACACTCACACTATTCGGATACATTTTTCCTTCTGTCTTTTCTTAATAGAACCTCTAGTAATTCCGGAAAATAGTCTATATCATTTAATAGTTCCAAATATGCTTCATAAAATTTTTCTCTTGTTAGTATTCCAATAATGTGGGTGTTGGCATACAGGTAAAACACATCATCTTCAACACTAGGGCTTGCTATAACACTCCAAGCACGAACTTCCAATGATTTTGGGGGTAGATTCATACAATCATGCGCATACACATGATACGATCCTTCTCTGCAACCATCACATATTAACGTGTCGTTAAATTTCCATTTTTCAATAGCTTTCTTTATACATTCTCGGTCCACATTTTGACTATTACAAGAACAGTCTAAACTCCAAAATCTTGATGGTGATGATGCTGGGGTTTCTGAAACTGTTAATACTGATGAATCTATTTCATCAATATCAAATTCTTCATCTGAAGATGATTCATATATTTCTGTTTCAGCATCAGATAATGATGCTGCAATATCGCAGTGGTCCTTCTTCTCATACGACTGCATTGTGTGTCTTTATATATTTTCTCTCTTAGGACTTGTATTTAAAGTACTTTCAGATTTATCACGTGTTCATCTTATGCCTAATCAAATGTGGTTAGTCATCAATCACATGCTACTTAATCATACGATTGTAGCTCCAATTACTTATCACATGATGTTTAGTCATGTATCAATGGTCAAAATTACTCATCATCACATGATGTTTCGTCATTCAACAAGTTTATCTAATCGTACAGAGGTCAATTCATCCGGTTTTTCAAAGCGCGCAAAACCTCAGTTCATGTCTTAAGTTCTTCGGTGATGGATGTGCAAGAACAAGACTCCGTCTTTAGTACAGGCACCAAATATGGCTAAATAATGCAATAAAATAAAATAAAGTTATTTCCTATTTTCCCGAGTTCAATTCCTGTGTCCACATAAATATAATTTCATATTTTTTAAAATTCAATAAACAGGGGCAGGGTGTACCTATACAGGGGTCATTTCCTTTTATCTGCTCACATCTTTTCAACAGGTGGCTTCTAATGAAGCGTAGGGGCCATGGGTCCTGCATAGGGGCTATGGGTCCTGGGGGCCATTTCCAGGGACCATCCACTGTGACCTTCGTAGTGGTCATTCAACCTTTCCTTTCGTCATCTATCTCCAGGAAAAAAAACCTGACCCTATTTCATCACCTCCTTCGATACTATCCCTTATCCTTAATTAAACAAGCGATAAACTATCTCTTATCAACTGTCGCATCTCTTTTATGGTCAAGATACTAAATCAATACTACTCACGTCTCCTTTTTTTTTTTTTGGCCCGTTTCACCATGTCGTCAGATATACACCTTGATACGTCCACACCATTACTACTTATTTTGGCTGTGATGTTTATCTGGAGATCCTCGAATAATACGTGGCTTGTTTCCGTAGACTCTGACCTTTAGGTAGCCTCACAGAAAATAAATAATCTTTGAGATTGGACGATCCTCAGTGACCGATGAACCTATTGTTTCCAGTTTTTATATTAACCTTAGAATTGTCTTTCGATCAGGATCATCAAGAACAGTACGCTCACTCGAAAGGTCCTTGTGTGGAGGTAACAGGATTGGTAAGTCATTGATTCTTAACAAGAAACACACGCTGTTTCAGTTGAGTACTCCATTTTAATTGTTGTGACAACAAAGAACAACGGTCGATTTACGCCAAAAGTAAGATAGGTATGTATTCAAATCAAAATTATGATTTCGTGCAACATTTCAGTGTATACGCACATTTTACATGCCAAATATGGACGTAAAGTTCTTTTTTTTAACTGTGTCATTGCAGTAAACCACCCTGTAACTTTACTAAGTACACAATAGGTTACTGGTGTATGCTAAGACCTGGTGTAATAACCGGAGTGCATGGTTGAATTTTGCATGACGATATGATATAATCTGAAAGATAGCAGACGGTTTATGATTTAGTCGTTAACTGATAAATTAGCTATTAGACTACCACTTGTTCCTGCATTTGAAGAAGCATCTGGGTGATCAGCGTCAGGACGACGATGATGAGGTCAAAATGGCCGTGTTGCAATGGTTGTCAAATCAGGCGGCAAACTTCCATGAGGATGGCATTCTAAAGTTTGTGCGATACGATAAGTGCCTTAATATTGATGGAAACTATGCAGGGAAGTTGATTAAGGTACGAGCTTTCGTGTAACAATAAAATTGTTAAGAAAAGTGTACCTGTTTTTTTTAATTTCAAAATTGTACTTAAGAAACACGCATCATAAAGTTATATACTAGACCTTGCTTATTCCCCACACCGACGGACAATCTCTGGCATTCAATCATTAAGGAGTAGCAAGTGTGAAAACATATAGGATCCAATCGAAGTGTTCGCCAAGTGTGTACTACAGAGTGTAATTCGATTTCTCTAGAAGTTTAACGAAGGACTTTTCGAGGTGCACGACGGGAGTATCTAATGGTGGAAATCTATAGCGGCAGACAACGAGTGCTTATAGCTCGTGAAAGATGTAGATTATGATTTCTGAAATGTCTAGTCTTGAAATTTCAAGGAAATCAGCAGCCACATGAAGAAATCGAAATACATTACGTAGTTCACACTTGGTGTTTGCTTCGATTTTATCCGGAATGTTTCACACTCGGTATTCTACAATGATAAAACGATAGAATCTGTCTTTTGGTGTGGTAGATAGGCAATATTCAATAAACAATTTGTCGTATCCCCGTAATGTCATCTCTCTAGTGGCTTAAGGAAAATTAAATTTAAAAAAAATCTTCGTATTCGTATAAGTCCGGCTCAGTTGCATGCCCAACCCAATATATTCATATTTTTAAGAGGAAACTTTCAAGAGCTTCTTAATAGTTAAGGCTTGTTATTTATCAACACAATATCTTATTACTTACTCTAACAGCACAATCACATAACAGGCATATGCCTATCATGTTCTCTCAAGCAAATGGGAATGTGTTCAGTATGTGCCTTATATACCTCTGAGAGAGAAATCATATGGATGGGAAGTGATAGTCACAGTCTATGTCCGTCCCTAGGCACATGCCTAACATGTACCTGGGGAACGTGCCTAGTATGTTCTAGGTATGTTCCCCATGCCGTAAGCGTCAAGGAACCACAAAATTACTCTCCCAAAATATGTTAAATTGTCTATATGCGTAAAGTGGGAGCGAACCACTAACTTTTGGGTTACTAGCCACGTGCCCTTCCAACTTGGCTACGGAGGCGATGAAGAGATCGTCGTTTGCAGAGGGATAAATTGTTGAGGTCTTTTGAATTTGGCTCATCAGAGTGCTCCTTTATCCAGTGCAACTAACTCTTTTATCTCTATTCCGTGATTTTCCTTCCACATCTGTTAAAAAAATAAAACTTGTTTCCACCTTCGATGATAAGGAACTTGTCTGTGACAAAGACAAAACTAAAGTTTATTCAAGGAACGTTCAGTACTTCATGTAAACACATACACGTGGTGATTGTTTGATTTTATTGGTTAGCGAGCCTTAGAACACCCATGCGGCAGAAGAAAATAGTCCTTTCTTATAAGGCTCATTGCCAGAATTTCTTAGAATTAGACAACAGAAACAACACTGTATCTAAGAAATAAATTGAATTAATGCAATAAAAGAGAATACGCATGCGCAGAAAGTGGATTTGACCCATCTTACGCGCGAATCATACTTTACAATATAGCTGCGTGCGGGGAATATATATAAAACATTGGCTAGCTACAAACACGTGCTTCTTGAAAGAAGCGCTGACCGATAGCCAATCATCCGATGACTGGCGGAGTAATACAATTCTGCAATGTTTACATCAGGATCAGAAGGTTCGTTGAATGAACTTTAGTTCCCATATTAAAACTGTGATAACTAACTAAATGGAATAGGCGTTCGCTACTGTTCGAGACTTAAGTTCTTCTATTTGAAAACAATCATGCTGGGATTTGTTTGACCATTTACTTTAGCACTGGGTCCATGTGAGCTTAAACTATGTGACCTAAACATGATTTATGAATGTAGTATTCAAATAGGTCAGCTTAGTAAATTTAACTATCATCATCACGAAGCCTGTTTCCAACCAGAAATATTTATTTTAAATAATATAGTTATGATAGATTTTGCACATGTTGGACATATGGTAGATCCTGCTCTAATGGAAATAATTCTGTAAAAACAAAATCAACAACCTCAAAAATTAACGTAAACAGCAAGTCGTTACAGTTACTTAAAATTTATATCTGTAATGGTCGCTCAACGATAAAAGTGTCGAGATGACACGAAGAAGTTTTTCGTGATTCTAGACGAGACGAGAAATAATTCTACCAGAATAGAGACTTCTATAAAACTTAACGAGACGAGACGATAAACCTTATTTGTCTCGTCTCGTCTCATCTTGCGGCTTACTAGCTAGCACTTTTTCGTTGGGCTGTTTCAATTTTGATCTAAATCAAAAAGCAAGAATAACCTATATACAGTATATAAATGCACTGCTGGCAAACTGTGACACGAATACAAAATCAAAGCCGACTGGAACCCCAAGTGATGCTTCATCTCTAATTACTTTGGAACATTTTGGAGAGGAAATGTGTCTCAGAGATATACTTTTAAGTTTTTTCGCAATCACACACACACACATATACAGACACAAGTATATATAGGTATATAGAAAGAAAGAGCAAGAGATACATTTCTGGATTACTTTCCAAGAAGTCATGATCTGGGATGTTTGATTATATCGGACAGCTAAGAGCGGTTGCAACACGCATCCAACTTTTTCCCATTTTCTTCCGCAGTCAAATATGACAGCGCCAAAGGTTATTTCGGGTGGATCAATTTTTAGGAAGATTGCATCCACCGAAGGCTTCTATATCTGGACTGACGTTTGCTTCTCTAAAGTTCTTTGGAGTAAAAAAGAAAAATCTCTATACTCTATAAACAAGACTGAGAGTAGCGTTTCTATAGCGTTCAAAAACCAATATGATCGAGTTATTGGTGCAAAATGCAGGTATAGTCAATGTTGAAAATTTAATGTTTTTAAGCATTTGTTAAGTTACACTGCCAAAATAAAAAAAAATAACCTGTTTACCAATTAGTTTATAATAGCATTAACGTATAAGGGAAAACAACATCCAAACATAAAGGAATAAATTAATAACTCATTTAGCTGAACATAATGATATACTTAAGAGTCTTCATCCCGGCGAAATTAAAATACCGCTAATTTTACAGTAATTATGTGATATCTTCAAATAGATAAAAGATGATCGAAATGTGGAACAGGAGCTCCCTAGACAATATTATTTTACATAAGATACCGTTATCACGACTCACTTATCTGCTTTCGATTTCGAGCCATTTTGAAAATCGGCATTTATTTTCGCGTTTCTAAACGGCTAAACACGGAAAGCCACTAGGTGACTTGTGATAACGGTACCTCACGCAAAATAATATTGTCTAGGGCGCTCTTGTTCCACATTTCAATTATCTTTTATCTATTTGAAGTTATCACATAATTATTGTAAAATTAGCGGTATTTTAATTTCGCCGGGATGAGACTTCTTAAGGGTAAATTCTCATGTGGGGTTTCCGAGAAAATCGACAAAAATTAAACATTATAACGATACAAATTACGTCAATGGTAAGAGATAGCAAGAGACGTCAGATTTTTAAAAGTGTTTAGTCTTTATACACCGGGCAAGAAATCTCATGTTAGGGGCCCTGGTAATCCCCCTAATTATTATAGCGTAATGATTGATACGTCGTTGGAAAGCTTATAGAACACTGATTCCAACGAGGTAAGAATTGTGCTTATTTCTGCTCTATTCGTAGAAGGAGAAGAAATAAGAATTTCCTAAAAATATATAAAAAAGATAGAAATTGGGGTTCCTGGCAACCCTTACAGTCAGTCTACGCGGACAAAATGAAGCTAATGTGTAGGCAATACACTTGTGACAATAATATTAAAAAGATAGGAGCCATTGCTGCAATAAGAAGCGAGATAAAAATTGTATTGTCGAAATATTCTAATATGTGTGTGTGTGTGTTTGTGTATGTGTGTGTGTGTGTGTGTAGAAGAACAATTCATTGAATTTGACAGTTACCCCTAACCCAAACATAGTACTACGTTACATGCAAACATTTTTTTTTTTTTTTTTTTTTTTGTCCTTTGAAAATACCAAAACAACAATTATCTTTGTAGACGAATTCAGTGAAAAGATATCTTGTGTTATATGGAACCATCCAGAAAATAACGTCAAAAGACTGAGACTCAAAAAATTGGCCAGCATTACCCCTCCCATACTCCCCCTCATATAAGCAATGAGTACCTTTTCAGGGTATTAACGTATAGTGGACTACTTCATTGCGTCACATATCAATTTTTATGACAGTACCCCCAAGGGGCGGAATGCCCCTTCCTAAAAAGAACTGATGCAAAAACAAACAAAAAATGAATTTTACGCTCCTTCCTCTCCGCCGTGGTACACTCCACATACATAAAATGCATATCAGCGGCAAGCTTCATTTTTTAGGAATACGTTGATATCAACATTACCTTCCTAGCTTAATTAGGGGCTGAGCTATTAAGGTTTAAATTCTTGACGCAGCAGTTGCATCCTTCGGCGTTTAAAGGTTAGTACCGTATTAACCTGCACAATTTGTAGCAAAATGTTTATAGTATAAGCATAGTTTCGCAAAGACATATTCGTATTATAATTATGATCACAGGATAGCCCTTTACGTTTGAAGAAAAAATGGTTATTTCATAGCACACAGAACTGTACCATCTGTATCAACCTTCTACATTTGTAAAGAAGGTTAGTTCATCCTACGCGGTATTGTATGTACCATCTCTATCAAATCTTTACACTTGCAGAAAATGTTGTTCGTGGGCTTTCTTGAGGTACTGAAGGGCGCCGATTTCTCTGTAAATTTTTGGAGGGCAAGGGCGCAAATGTTGTGGTTTCCAAGGGGGACAAGTATAAGCGACGTTTCAAAAATACTTTCAAATTTTGCTGTAAAAACTAATGTAAAAATTCTATTGGATTTTCGATATTCTGAAGTACAATTTCCTCTAGGGGGCTTCCTCATCTGTTTTCTGTACGGGTAGGAATAAAGCGCTTCACGACGTAACAGGGTGCTGTCATAGTGAGAACTTATTACACATGTGGTGATCGCGGGGACACGGCACTAGTCCTAAACGGCATAAGACCTAAAAATCATTTCGCGACACAAGTCCTAAACGGCATAAGACCTAAAAATCATTTCGCGACACAGATCCTAAACGGCATAAGACCTAAACGGCACAAGACCTAAATACCATTTCGCGGCACTAGTCCTAAACGGCACAAGACCTAAAATTTAGGACTAGTGCCTATATTTTTAGGACTTATGCCGTTTAGGTCTTGTGCCGTTTAGGACTTATGCATGTTACCTGTGAGCGGTCCATTCTTACCTGTATAGAAATCAGGTGAGGATCGCCGAAAATCATACTTGATCATTCTGTCCAAAATAGAGCTTGTTACGAGAATTGGAAGTGTAATAACTAGCTTGACAAGGACTTGAACCTACATTAATATCCGTCGAGACTTTTCAACTTAGTTTGCTTTCGTTTCTACATTCTTAGATAGCATGTGTATTTTTCTTTGGAAATGACTGTATAACCGTACGACTCAATTTGCTTAGTCCAACTAATCAAATTACCTTGCAAATCTAAGCAAGTCATAAATAAATTATAATTGACTCTACAGAGAATCGAAGCTGAAACCACACACAAAAATAATTACCAAATTTCATATTTTACCCGAACGTTCCCTTTTTCGGCCCTCAAAATGGAACGGGCAGATTTTCAGGAAAATGGAGAAATTTTAATCTTTTTTTGAGGTCTGAAACAATTGCTTCAAGATTCCTAATAAACAATCTTCGTAGCATAGGAAATTTAATTGCTGTATAAAGACAACTGCTGAATTAGCAAATAAAATAGGTTCCTTAATCAATTCATACCCAGGCATGCAAACAGTCTTTTTGTTTCTAGGAGTCCAAGCTTTGGGGAAAGTTTTCCAATATAACAAGCTATTATACGTCTATGAAGTATTGCACAAGTATTATTTTCTGCACCCGAAAAGACTCATATGTAATTGTAAACTAATTCCATCTAAACTTTTCAGGGAAAAATGATAAAAATAAATTGTTTTTATGAGAGAAAGAGTACGGATGATGTGTAAGATTAAATTTTCATGTTACGTCAATCATTTCCCAGTTAAACAATTAGAGTTTTATTATAGTATAGTTTATACTTTCATCTATATTTTTAGGGTATAATGATAGAAATAGATTGTTTTCTATGAGAGAAAGAGTTCAAGTGAACTGAAAGATGAAATTCCCTTATATTTCAACGGGATGTCCTTGCCACACTAGAATCTATAAGAATAATGAGAATATCCGTGGGATTTCACTTGGATTTCAAACGGATGTCCTTGTCACACTAGAATCTATAAGAATAATGAGAATATCCGTGGGATTTCACTTGGATTTCAACGGCATGTCCTTGTCACACTAGAATCTATAAGAATAATGAGAATATCCGTGGGATTTCACTTGGATTTCAACGGCATGTCCTTGGCACACTAGAATATATAAGAGTAATGAGAATATCCGTGGGATTTCACTTGGATTTCAACGGGATGTCCTTGTCACACTAGAATCTATAAAAATAATGAGAATATCCGTGGGATTTCACTTGGATTTCAACCGGATGTCCTTGTCACACTAGAATCTATAAGAATAATGAGAATATCCGTGGGATTTCACTTGGATTTCAACGGGATGTCCTTGTCACACTAGAATCTATAAGAATAATGAGAATATCCGTGGGATTTCACTTGGATTTCAACGGGATGTCCTTGGCACACTAGAATATATAAGAGTAATGAGAATATCCGTGGGATTTCACTTGGATTTCAACGGGATGTCCTTGTCACACTAGAATCTATAAAAATAATGAGAATATCCGTGGGATTTCACTTGGATTTCAACGGGATGTCCTTGTCACACTAGAATCTATAAGAATAATGAGAATATCCGTGGGATTTCACTTGGATTTCAACGGGATGTCCTTGTCACACTAGAATCTATAAAAATAATGAGAATATCCGTGGGATTTCACTTGGATTTCAACGGGATGTCCTTGTCACACTAGAATCTATAAAAATAATGAGAATATCCGTGGGATTTCACTTGGATTTCAACCGGATGTCCTTGTCACACTAGAATCTATAAGAATAATAAGAATATCCGTGGGATTTCACTTGGATTTCAACGGGATGTCCTTGTCACACTAGAATCTATAAAAATAATGAGAATATCCGTGGGATTTCACTTGGATTTCAACGGGATGTCCTTGTCACACTAGAATCTATAAAAATAATGAGAATATCCGTGGGATTTCACTTGGATTTCAACGGGATGTCCTTGTCACACTAGAATCTATAAGAATAATGAGAATATCCGTGGGATTTCACTTGGATTTATACGGCATGTCCTTGGCACACTAGAATCTATAAGAGTAATGAGAATATCCGTGGGATCTCACTTAGATTTCAACGGGATGTCCTTGTCACACTAGAATCTATAAGAATAATGAGAATATCCGTGGGATTTCACTTGGATTTCAACGGGATGTCCTTGTCACACTAGAATCTATAAGAATAATGAGAATATCCGTGGGATTTCACTTGGATTTCAACGGGATGTCCTTGTCACACTAGAATCTATAAAAATAATGAGAATATCCGTGGGATTTCACTAGGATTTCAACGGGATGTCCTTGTCACACTAGAATCTATAAGAATAATGAGAATATCCGTGGGATTTCACTTGGATTTCAACGGGATGTCCTTGTCACACTAGAATCTATAAGAATAATGAGAATATCCGTGGGATTTCACTTGGATTTCAACGGCATGTCCTTGGCACACTAGAATATATAAGAGTAATGAGAATATCCGTGGGATTTCACTTGGATTTCAACGGGATGTCCTTGTCACACTAGAATCTATAAAAATAATGAGAATATCCGTGGGATTTCACTTGGATTTCAACCGGATGTCCTTGTCACACTAGAATCTAGAAGAATAATGAGAATATCCGTGGGATTTCACTTGGATTTCAACGGGATGTCCTTGGCACACTAGAATCTATAAAAATAATGAGAATATCCGTGGGATTTCACTTGGATTTCAAACGGATGTCCTTGTCACACTAGAATCTATAAGAATAATGAGAATATCCGTGGGATTTCACTTGGATTTCAACGGGATGTCCTTGTCACACTAGAATCTATAAGAATAATGAGAATATCCGTGGGATTTCACTTGGATTTCAACGGGATGTCCTTGGCACACTAGAATCTATAAAAATAATGAGAATATCCGTGGGATTTCACTTGGATTTCAACGGGATGTCCTTGTCACACTAGAATCTATAAGAATAATGAGAATATCCGTGGGATTTCACTTGGATTTCAACGGGATGTCCTTGTCACACTAGAATCTATAAGAATAATGAGAATATCCGTGGGATTTCACTTGGATTTCAACGGCATGTCCTTGGCACACTAGAATATATAAGAGTAATGAGAATATCCGTGGGATTTCACTTGGATTTCAACGGGATGTCCTTGTCACACTAGAATCTATAAGAATAATGAGAATATCCGTGGGATTTCACTTGGATTTCAACGGCATGTCCTTGGCACACTAGAATATATAAGAGTAATGAGAATATCCGTGGGATTTCACTTGGATTTCAACGGGATGTCCTTGTCACACTAGAATCTATAAGAATAATGAGAATATCCGTGGGATTTCACTTGGATTTCAACGGGATGTCCTTGTCACACTAGAATCTATAAAAATAATGAGAATATCCGTGGGATTTCACTTGGATTTCAACGGTATATCCTTGTCACACTAGAATGTCTAAGAATAATGAGAATATCCGTGAGATTTCACTTGGATTTCAACGGGATGTCCTTGGCACACTAGAATCTATAAGAATAATGAGAATATCCGTGGGATTTCACTTGGATTTCAACGGCATGTCCTTGTCACACTAGAATATATAAGAGTAATGAGAATATCCGTGGGATTTTACTTGGATTTCAACGGGATGTCCTTGTTACACTAGAATCTATAAGAATAATTTGGCGACAAACTTAAAATTTGGTAATCTTTTGCCCTAAATCGAGGAAAGTTGAATTAATGGGTTTATTCAGACACTTTTGTTCTCTTGGTTTGCTTAGAGCTAGCAACAACACAAGGGAAATATGCAAACGATGAAGATATGTAATTGATATTATCAGAATGACGCAATATTATAGGAAGCTTATTCAGTGAAGATAATACCCAAAAAGAATATTTGAAATTGAACTAAGACCGCAACAACGCAGTAACATAGGAAATTTAGTCAGTGATTATGGATGCTTGGACGCGTGACATTGCATCATGCGTCGGATATTGTACACGTGTACATGTGTCATCTGTATCGTATCCTGGGTTCGGCAGTTGGTGAGAACCAATGAGAAGGCAAAAAGGGCAATAGGTTTCCATATTTGGGAATCTCACTCAAATTATGGTCTGATCAGCACGAGATTTGTGTATGACCCGATATCCTTTAAAAGTCTTAGGATCCCTAGCCCTCGGTGATTCGAGAGCCAGCCCTCACGTGTTCCACAGTGAGAGCGACGTCCATCGGAGCAACGACTCACTCAGCTTTACGAGAATTCAGCAAGGTACGAAACAAAGATTGTTATAGTACCATTCTCTCGTATTCGGGATGTCATTTCAGATTCAACTATGTTTTGTCTCCATACAATAAAGCTCTCACGATTAAGAATGACAGTCCTATAATTGCATTTCGCCGTCTATCCTCAGAGAAATGTTGATAGTAAAATAACTATTGTGAATACTCAATAATAACCAAAGTAATGAGCTGTAAGTTGCTTAAACAATCATGTAAATAAAATTCAATCAATATTAACTAGAGCCTTTATTCAACACCTAAACTTAAGTTCCCATTATTCCCAAGTAACTCTTGGTGTTTGCCAATATTTTCTCTTGTGACAACCGCTAAATGTTAGCGTGAGCAGTTCTCCAAATATATGGGAAAAACGAGCGAGATGAAACTAGAGAGCTGCCCCATCGTCACAATAACGAGAATATCCATGGGATTTCCTTTGGATTTCAACCAGATGTCCTTGTCACACTAGAATATCTAAGAATAATGAGAATATCCGTGGGATTTCACTAGGATTTCAACGGGTTGTCCTTGTCACACTAGAATATCTAAGAATAATGAAAATATCCGTGGGATTTCACTTGGATTTCGACGGGATGTCCTTGTCACACTAGAATATATAAGAATAATGAGAATATCCGAGGGATTTTACTAGGATTTCAACGGGTTGTCCTTGTCACACTAGAATATCTAAGAATAATGAAAATATCCGTGGGATTTCACTTGGATTTCGACGGGATGTCCTTGTCACACTAGAATATATAAGAATAATGAGAATATCCGAGGGATTTTACTAGGATTTCAACGGGATGTCCTTGTTACACTAGAATATCTAAAAGTAATGAGAATATCCGAGGGATTTAACTTGGATTTCAACGGGATATCCTTGTCACACTAGAATGTCTAAGAATAATGAGAATAACCGTGGGATTTCACTTGGATTTCAACGGGATGTTCATGGCACACTAGAATATATAAGAATAATGAGAATATGCGTGGGATATTACTTGGATTTCAACGGGATGTCCATGGCACACTAGAATATCTAAGAGTAATGAGAATATCCGTGGGATTTCACTTGGATTTCAACGGTATGTCCTTGTTACACTAGAATGTCTAAGAATAATGAAAATATCCGTGGGATTTCTCTTGGATTTCAACGGTATGTCCTTGTCACACTAGAATGTCTAGGAATAATGAGAATATCCGTGGGATTTCTCTTGGATTTCAACGGTATGTCCTTGTTTCACTAGAATGTCTAAGAATAATGAGAATATCCGTGGAATTTCAAGTGGATTTCAACGGGATGTCCTTGTCACACTAGAATGTCTAAGAATAATGAGAATATCCGTAGGATTTCTCTTGGATTTCAACGGGATGTCCTTGTCACACTAGAATATATAAGAAAAATTTGAATATCCGTGGGATTTTACTTGGATTTCAACGGGATGTCCTTGTCACACTAGAATATCTAAGAATAATGAGATATCCGTGGGATTTCACTTGCATTTCAACGGGATGTCCTTGTCACACTGGAATATATAAGAATAATGAGAATATCCGTGGGATTTCACTTGGATTTCAGCGGGATGTCCTCGTCACAGTAGAATCTATAAGAATAATGAGAATATTGTGGGATTTCTTTTGGATTTCAAAGGGATGTCCTTGTCACACTAGAATATCTAAGAATAATGAGAATTTCCGTGGTATTTCACTTGGATTTCTACGGGATGTCCTTGTCAAACTAGAATCTATAAGAATAATGAGAATATCCGTGGGATTTCACTAGGATTTCAACGGGATGTCCTTGTCACACTAGAATCTAGAAGAATAATGAGAATATCCGTGGGATTTCACTTTTATTTCAACGGGATGTCCTTGGCACACTAAAATGTCTAAGAATAATGAGAATATCCGTGGTATTTCACTTGGATTTCAACGGTATATTCTTGTCACACTAGAATATCTAAGAATAATGAGAATATCCGTGGGATTTCTCTTGGATTTCAACCGGATGTTCTTGTCAAACTAGAATCTATAAGAATAATGAGAATATCCGTGGGATTTCACTAGGATTTCAACGGGTTGTGCTTGTCACACTTGTATCTATAATAATAATAATGAGAAATTCCGTGGAATTTCCCTTGGAGCTTCCAGCTGAAATTTTAAGGACAATAGGAATATCGATGGATTTTCCCTTTATTTCAACGGGATGTTCTTGCCGCAGTAGAAACTTTAAGGATAATGGAAATATTCATGGGATTTCCTTTAATTTTCTATTGGATATCCTTGTCACTGAAGAAACTATAAGGATAATGGGAATATATGTAGGATTTTCCTAGGCTTTCAATTGAATGTCCTTGTCACAGTAGAAGCTTTAAGTATAATGGAAATATCTATGAGATCTTCCTTGAATTTCAATGGGATGTATCTATCTCTGACGGAGCAATGTTTGAATGTCGAAAAATTGTTCTGTAAATATTGTGAGTGATTTCCCGGAATGATCTCAGAAATGCTACACAGGAATCCCGAAGAAAGTTCTGTTTGCGGAACATAAGCGGATGTTTGGGTTTTTCAGGATGTATAGCCTCTACAGGGTGTTTTAAAACAACAACGACAAGGTTTGGGAAGTGATTGGTGACACCAAGATAAGACAAAAAGTCCAATCTAGGTGCACTAGTCGGCTCAAGACTTTACTTAGAAACTAATATGTGCCCTATCCAAAAAAAAACATGTTTCAGAATCCTATAGGGTACTCACGAAGTAATTTTTATAGAGGGAGTTTGGCCACAAGCATATCATTTGAAGTACTCACCAACTATCTCTATAAAAATTGTTGCGGAAGTACCGCAGAATTCTGAAACATAGACATTTGTATAAGGCACGACACATGTGAATAATCATTAGAAACAATAACTTTATTTCTTACAAAGTAATAATGCTTGAGTGTTGTGAAAATGATAATGATACACCTTCCTTTTATGATACACCTCCAATTTAAAGAAATTAGAAGAGAGCCAGGTAAGAGAGAAATACCAGATTGAAGTTTCGAATAGATTCTCGGCTTTAGAAGATTCGGAGTGCACTAGTGTTGAGGATACCTGGATTGAAATTAGAGATAGCATTAAAAAAATTTCAGCAAAAGAAAAATTGAGACACGCGGAAATACGTAGGAACAAACCATGGTTCGACCAGGAATGCATAAAACTAGCAGAGAAGAGAAAACAGGCAAAATTACGCTGGCTACAAAATCCTAATGAAATAACTACACAAAATTTCGCAGATATCAGGCGGGAAACTTCCAAAACTTTTAGAACAAAGAAACGCGATTTTCTGAAAGCTAAAATTAAGGAACTTGAAGATAATAGTAAAAATAAATAAATCCGGGACATGTATAAGGGAATCAACGAATTTAAGAAAGGCTATCAACCTCGTGCTTATATATTAAAGAAATCTGACTGTACAGTTCTCACTGACACGGATAGCATCTTAAATAGATGGAAAGATGTCTTTGACGATTTGCTTAGCACGCAACCGAAAACTAGTGTGCGTGGAGAAAAGGAGATACACACCGCAGAACCGTATATTGCAGAACCCAACCGAATAGAAGTAGAAACTGCTATAAAGAAATTAAAGAAACACAAATCTCCGGGTGTAGATGAAATTCCGGCTGAGTTAATTTTAGCGGAGGCGAAAAATTGTGGAACAAGATACACAAACTCATTCTCCTTATCTGGAACAAGGAAGAATTGCCACAAGAGTGGAAAGAATCAATCATTGTTCCAATTCACAAGAAAGGCGACAAAACTGACTGCAATAATTATCGAGGCATCTCTCTTCTGTCAACATCCTATAAAATTCTTTCAAATATTCTATTAGCAAGACTGACCCCATACGCAGATGAAATTATTGGAGATTATCAGTGCGGATTTAGACGGAATCGATCAACTATCGACCAAATATTTACCATTCGCCAAATACTCGAAAAAAAGTGGGAATATAATACCAAGGTACATCAACTATTTATTTATTTTAGAAAGGAGTACGACTAGGTTAGGAGAGAAACATTATACAACGTCCTTACAGAACTTGGAATACCGAGAAAGCTAATTAGATTAATTAAGATATGTTTAAATGAATCCCAAAGTAAAGTACGGGTAGGAAAATTTTTGTCCACGAGCTTTCACGTCGAAAATGGCCTGAAACAAGGAGATGCGTTGTCGCCATTATTATTTAACTTCGTTCTGGAATACGCTATAAGGAAAATCAAAGATAGCAACCAGGGCCTAGAATTGAACGGTATTCACCAGGTTATGGCATATGCTGATGACGTAAATTTAGTAGGGGATGATAGGAGAACAGTAGAAATAAATGCAGAGATCTTATTAAACGCTTGCAGGGACATGGGTTTAGAAGTAAATGCAGAGAAAACTAAATACATGGAAGTGCGTCGGGACCGGAATACAGCAAATTATGGATGCGTTAAAATATTAAATAATACTTTTGATAAAGTGGATAGTTTCAAATACCTAGGATCAATATTAACAGAGGAAAATCATATTCACGGAGAAATTAAGTGTCGACTAAAAGCAGGGAATTCGTGTTACTATTCGGTTCAAAATCTCTTGTCGTCGCGAATTCTGTCGAGAAATTTGAAGCTTAAAATATACAAAACGGTAATCATGCCTGTTGTTCTGTATGGCTGCGAAACATGGTCACTTACTCTGAGGGAAGAACATAGACTGAAAGTATTTGAGAACAAGATCCTGAGACGAATATTCGGACCCAAGATGAGCGGGAATGGGGAATGGCGGAAACTTCATAACGAAGAACTACATAATTTATATGGTTTACCCAACATTGTTAGGGTCGTGAAGTCTAGGAGGCTTAGATGGGCAGGTCATGTAGCTAGAATGGAAGAAAGTAGAAACGCTTTCAAAGTCTTGACAGGAAGACCAATCGGAAAACGACCATTAGGAAGACCTAGGCGCAGATGGGAGGACAATATTAAGATGGATCTCGCAGAGATTGGAATAGAAAGTAGAAATTGGATGTAGTTAGCTAAGGATAGAAGTCACTGAAGAGCTTTTGTGAACGCGGCATTGAACCTCCGGGTTCCATAGGCCATAGAGTTAGTTAGTTAGTTACACCTTCCTTAGTTTTCTTTCTACAATGACTGAAAGGCATTCTTGGATGAGGTTTGCCAGTAGAGAAATTCACAAAGCACTCACAGCTACTTTCTCAAATAAAAGATCATCCAAAATTCATTTTTGGTTGCTATTTTAAATTTTAAATGGCCGTCTCGTTCCCGAACGACACTCGGATTTAACGTTAAGTTTACAGCCTGTCGTTCAGGAACTACAGTGGGATTGAAAGTGTTAACATTAAAACATGTGACAGGGTCGCGTAAAAGACACTGTATTTGGTTATATTTTTTCAATTAATATTGAAACCGGAAGTGGTTGCAGATTTCGACTACTTCCGATTAACATCCGGTTTCGATAGAAAGATTAGAGGTTCCAATGAAATATATTTTTAGGACGCTTAAGTGATTGGAGAAAACTGTTTCTTGCTATCTATGACTGTTTTTACTCTATAGCGATCAACATTAAAATCGGAAGTGGTTGATTTCTGCCACTTCCGGTTTGAATAGAGAGATAAGAGTTAATATGTATATATTCTTAGAACGTTAAATCGACTACACAAAAATTGCTTCTCACTCTCTTATCGTGTCTGTTCGACTGTATTGATCAATATTGAAACCAGAAGTTGTAGTGATTTTCTATACCTAGTGTTGCCACGAAACGAGACATTTCTCGTGTCTCGTCTCGTCTCGTCTCGTGAGACACGAGACAAGACAGAACCCTTTTAGACGAGACACGAGACGAGACAGATTACTTGTCCCGTCTCCAAAACGAGACGAGAGACGAGACGAGACGGGACGTTTCCTGAATTGTCTCGTCTCATGTCTTGAAAATGAAAACGCTGGCGGGAATGGCCAAGATTGAATTGCCAGTGGTCATATAGATTGCAAAAGGAAAATCCCCTTTGTGAGAAAACATGTTGAAAAGCCTTCATAGAAAAGTGTCCTCTGTCTATTGAATGAAACAATCGTGATACATGAGCTTCCAGGAATATCATCCTTAATGTCTTGTCCCCAATTCCCCTTGCTGTAAATTGAGGAATTCTCATTTTTTCATTTCTGGCTGCAATTATGACAAACAAAATCAAAGACAGGGAAGATTTTTACAAGATTAAGAAACCGAACTACCACCACCATCTATTCAATTTGAAAACTGGGTAAGGTCTACACTCATTACAGGCTGTAGTTGAGAGTTCTGGCTGGGATGGCGGAAGAGAACAGAACAGACTACACTTGTCTTTATTCTCTGGTGGCGGTATTCTTTTTGCTATATGAATCGAAAACGACAATTGAAGTATGTCATCTTGCAACTAAAATTTTGTCTTCTCTCTCTCTCTCTCTCTCTCTCTCTCTCTCACACACACACACACACACACACACAAACATACACATAAAATCACAATTTTACCATTTTACCAATCACTCGCTTATTATACAGCAGTCATGTTGTAAAATTCACCTCTTCGTTTGGAAGGCAGGCGAAGGACAAAGAAAGCAAAGATATTATCGACGAATCCTTCAAATTGTTTGCTTTCAGCAAATTTATGATACTAATAATAACACTTTAGGTGAAGAGGTTTTACAGGGAGACCTTCGATTTTTACGGGGAAATGTTTGATCTGACCAGAGTGCGAAATTGCCCTCTGCTTCCATGTTGAGAGGAGGGGAATACTTCCCTTTCCTAGTGAATAATATTCATTAGGACCTGAATTATCTTCAGAAATGGTTTCTTGCAGAGTGTAAAGAACTTTGGTATAATATTCATGGAACTCAGTTGAAAGCAGAAAATATCATGAGAATGATCAAAATTCGAACATTGAAGAACATAATTAACAGAAAAGAAATAGAATACCCAAACTATATTTTTAAACCTACTATAAAATGTATATCCTAAATTTTTACTAATTCCTTACTCCCATGAAAGTATCCTGGGGAGGATATTCTCTCCAATTTTTTTCAGACTGAAATCCTTTTATCCCGTACGATTTTCCCCCCTGACACAATACGAAAAAACAAATGCTGTTAAAATCCATACACATGATTCTTCCGGGACTCAACTCAGGGCTTTCAAGCCGATGGTCTATCGCCGCAGACCGCTCGGCTTGGTATGAAAATGTACGTTGTATGATTGCGAATAGATCACGACATTATAAGAAACTTTAATCCAAAATGGCCAACCAAAAATCAACTTTTTTTAGACCACTAACTAATCTGGGTGTACTGTC